>NC_050444.1:7490611-7790611 GCF_903995425.1 Onychomys torridus
TTTTTTTTAACATTTCATAAGGAAATTTATTTTAAAATAATTCTTTGGTATACATATAAAATTTTATCATTTTCTAAAGATGAAATCAAATTTGCTAAGTGATGAATTAAATATTGGCTGATGATTTGTTATTGCAAAATGTAGAGCTTCTTTTTTTATTTTATATACCAACTGGAGTTCTCTCTCCCTCCCCTTCTCCCACTCCCTCCACCACCTCCCACCCACCCCACATTGCATTCACTCCTCATAGGGGGTAAGGCCTCATAGGGGGTAGTCAACAAAAGCTAACATGCTAAGTTAGGGCAGAACCAGGCCACTCCCCGCTGCATCAAGGTTGAGTAAGGCATTGCACCTGATAGGAAATGGGCTCTAAAAAGCCAGTTTCTGTACCCAGGATAAGTCCTGGTCCCTCTGCCAGGGGCCTAAAAACAGATCAAGCCACACAACTATCACCCACATTCAGAGGGCCTAGTTTGGTTCCATACTTGCTCTCCAGCTGTCAGTCCAGAGTCTGTGAGCTCCCACTAGCTGGGGTCAGTGGTCTCTGTAGTTTTCTCCATCATGATCTTGACCCTGCATTGCTCCTATAAGCCTTACTCCTTCTCTTCAACTGAACTCCAGGGACTCGGCCAAGTGCTTGGCTGTGGGTCTCTGCATCTGCTTCTATCAGTCATTGGACGTAAGTACTATGATAATAATTAGGGATCACCAATCTGACTACAGAGAAGGCTAGTTAGGGCACCCTTTCCACCATTACTAGGAGTCTTAGCTAGGGTCATCATTGTGGGTTCCTGGGGATTTCCCTAGCACCAGGTTCCTCCCTAACCCCATACTACCTCCCTCTGTAAAGATATCTCTTTCATTGCTCTCCCTCTCCATCCCTCACCCAACTTAGCCATCTCTATCTATCATGTTTCTATCTCCCATCCCCTCCTCTCTATGCCTCCTCCCAGTTTACCCAGGAGGTCTTAAACATTTCCCCTTCCTGGGGAAATCCATGTGTGACCCTCTTAGAGTCCTCCTTTTTGTCCAGTTTCTCTGAGGTTGTGGATTATAGCCTGACTATCCTTTGCTTTGTGTCTAATATCCATGTATGAGTGAGTACATACCATATTTGTCTTTCTGGGTCTGGGTTACCTCACTCAGGATGATTTTTTTCTATTTCTATCCATTTGTCTACAAAGTTCATGATGCCACTATTTTTACCACTGAGTAATACTCCACTGTGTAAATGTATAACATTTTTTCTTTATCCATTCTTTTGTTGAAGGGCATCTAGGTTGTTTCCAGATTCTAGCTATTATGAATAATACTGCTATAAACACAGTTGAGCAAGTGTCCTGGTGGTATATGCCCAAGAGTGGTATTGCTGGGTCTTGAGGTAGGTTGATTACCAATTTTCTGAGAAACAGCCATACTGATTTCCAAAGTAGCTGCACAAGATTGCATTCCCACCAGCAGCAGAGAAGTGTTCCCCTTTCTCCACATCCTCTCCAGCAAAAGATGTTTTCAGTGTTCTTTTCTTTTTAAGATTTATTTATTACGTATACAGTGTGCCTACATATATGCCTGCATGCCAGAAGAGGGCAAAAGATCTCATTACAGATAATTGTGAGGCACGATGTGGTTGCTGGGAATTGAACTGAGGACTTCTGAGAGAGCAACCAGTGCTTTTAACCTCTGAGCCATTTCTCCAGCCCATCTTCAGTATTCTTGATCTTAACCATTCTGACAGGTGTAAGATGATATCTCAGAGTTGTTTTGATTTGCATTTCCTTAATGGCTGAGGATGTTGAGAACTTACTTTTTAAAACTTTTTTTAATAAATTTTTTTCTTTATTATTATGTGTTTTAAATTTTATACATTAGCCATGGGTTCCCCTGTCCTCCCCCCTCCCGCCCCCATACCTGCCTTCCCCCCAACCCATCCCCTACATTCCAATGTCCTCCAGGACCAAGGAACCCCTGGGGATTCATTTAAACCTGGTAGATTCAGTACAGGCAGGTCCTGTCACCTCCTTCCAGACTGAGCAAAGTGTCCATGTGTAAACCCAAGGTTTCAAACAGCCAGCTCATGCACTAAGGACAGGTCTGGGTCCCACTGCCTGGGTGCCTCCCAAGCAGATCAAGCTATTCAATTGTCTCACTTATCCAGAGGGCCTGATCCAGTTGGGGGCTCCACAGCCTTTGGTTCATAATTCATGTGCTTCCATTCGTTTGGCTATTTGTCCCTGTGCTTTTTGCAATCTTGGATTCAACAATTCAAACTCTTGCAGACCCTCCTCTTTCTTGACAGTTGGACACCTGGAGCTCCACCTGGGGCCTGGCTGAGGATCTCTGCATCCAATTCCATCAGTTATTGGATGAGAGTTCTAAGACAACTGTTAGGGTGTTTGGCCATCTGATCACCAGACTAGGTCGGATCAGGCTTTCTCTCAACCATTGCCAGCAGATTACAGAGGATATATCATTTTGGATTTCTGGGGACCTCTCAA
This sequence comes from Onychomys torridus, assembly GCF_903995425.1. Lineage (NCBI taxonomy): Eukaryota > Metazoa > Chordata > Mammalia > Rodentia > Cricetidae > Onychomys > Onychomys torridus. The sequence continues at coordinate 7,493,107 of NC_050444.1, forward strand.
GCACTCTGCCTATTCCTGTTCTCATGTGGTCTTCATTTATCATGGTCTGTTATTCCTTGTTCTCCCTTTCTGTTCTTGATCCAGCTGGGATCTCCTGATCCCCTTAGCTTTCTTTCCCTCAAATCTTGCCCTTCATTACTCCCACTGTCATCCAGGTTGTTCATGTAGATCTCATCCAATTCTCTGTCATTGGGTGATCCTTGGGTCTTTCCTAGGGTCCTGTTTTTCTAGGTAGCCTCCCTGGAGTTGTGTAGCAGTCTACTCATCTTTGTTTTACATCTAGTATCCTCCTATGAGTGAGTACATACCGGGTTTGTCCTTCTGAGTCTGGGTTACCTCACTCAGGATGATGTTTTCTAGATCTATCCATTTGCCTGCAAACCTCATGATGTCATTGTTTTTCTCTGCTGAGTAGTACTCCATTGTGTATATGGACCATATTTTCTTTATCCATTCTTCAGTTGAAAGGCATCTAGGTTGTTTCCAGGTTCTGGCTATTACAAAGAAAGCTGTTACAAACATAGCTGAGCAAATGCCCTTGTGGTATGATTGAGGTTACCTTGGGTATATGCCCAAGAGTGCTATAGCTGGGTCTTGGGGGAAATGGATTCCCAATATTCTAAGGAAGCGCCATATTGATTTCCAAAGTGACTGTACAAACTTGCATTCCCACCAGCAGTGGAGGAGAGTTCCCCTTGCTCCACATCCTCTCCAAAATAAGCTGTCTTCTGTGCTTTTGATCTTAGCCATTCTGACAGGTGTAAGGTGGTATCTCATAGTCGTTTTGATTTGCATTTCCTGGATAATTAGGGATGTTGAGCAATTCCTTAAATGTCTTTCAGCCATTTGAACTTCCTCTGTGGAGAATTCACTGTTTAGTTCTATAGCCCATTTCTTAATTGGACTGTTGGGCATTTTGATGTCTAATATCTTAATTAGACATCTCCTCTGTCAGATGTGGGGTTGATGAAGACCTTTTCCCATTCTGTAGGCTGTCACCTTGTCTTGTTGACCATGTTCTTTGCTCTACAAAAGCTTCTCAGTTTCAACAGGTCCCATTGATTGATTGTTTCTCTCAGTGTCTGTACTACTGGTGTTATATTTAGAAAGTGATCTCTGGTGCCAATGCGTTCAAGAGTACTTCCTACTTTCTCTACTATCAGGTTCAGAGTAGCTGGATTTATGTTGAGGTCTTTGATCCACTTGGATTTAAGTTTTGTGCACAGTGACAGATATGGATCTATTTGCAGCCGTCTACACATTGACATCCAGTTATGCCAGCACCATTTGTTGAAGATGCTTTCTTTTTTCCATTGTATATTTTTGGCTTCTTTGTCAAAAATTATATGTTCATAGGTGTGCGGGTTAATGTCAGGGTCTTCAATTCGATTCCATGGGTCCACATGTCGGTTTTTATGCCAGTACCAAACTGTTTTTGTTACAGTACCTCTATGGTAGTGCTTGAGGTTGGGGGATTGTGATGCCTCCGGAGGTTGTTTTATTATACAGGATTCTTTTGGCTATCCTGGGAATTTTGTTTTTTCCATATGAAGTTGAGTATTATTCTTTCCAGATCTGTGAAGAATTGTGTTGGTAATTTGATGGGAATTGCATTGAATCTCTAGATTGCTTTTGGTAAGATCGCCATTTTCACTATGTTAATCTTGCCTATCCATGAGCATGTGAGATCTTTCCACTTTCTGACATCTTATTCAACTTCTTTTTTCAGGGACTTACAGTTCTTGTCATATTGGTCCTTCACATGCTTAGTTAGAGTAACCCCAAGGTATTTTGTAACATTTGTGGCTATTGTAAAGGGTCATGTATCTCTGATTTCCTTCTCAGCCTGTTTGTCTATTGTATATAAAAGGGCCTCTGATTTTTTTGAGTTGATCTTGTATCCTGCAATGTTGCTGAAGGTTTTTATTAGCTGTATCAGTTCCTTGGTTGAATTTTTGGGGTCACTCATGTATATTAACATGTCATCTGCAAATAGGGAGAGCTTGACTTCTTCCTTTCCAATTTGTATCCCCTTAATCTCTTTATGTTGTCTTATAGCTCTGGCTAGAACTTCAAGTACTATATTGATTAAGTAGGGGGAGAGGGGACAGCCTTGCCTTGTTCCTGATTTTAGTGGTATTGCTTTGAGTTTCTCTCCATTTAATTTGATGTTGGCTGTTGGCTTGCTGTAGATTGCCTTTATTATGTTTAGGTATGTTCCCTGTATTCCTGATCGCTCCAAGACCTTTATCATGAAGGGGTGTTGGATTTGGTCAAATGCCTTTTCTGCATCTAGTGAGATGATCATGTGGTTTTTTTCTTTGAGTTTGTTTATATGGTGTATTACATTGACGGACTTTTGTATGTTGAACCACCCTCATATCCCTGGGATGAAGCCTACTTGATCATGGTGGATAATTGTTTGGATGTGTTCTTGGAGTCTGTTTGCCAGAATTTTATTGAGTATTTTTGCATCAATGTTCATGAGGGAGATAGGTCTGTAGTTCTCTTTCTTTGTTGCATCTTTGTTTGGTTTGGGAATCAGGGTAATTGTAGCCTCATAGAAGGAGTTTGGTAATATGCCTTCTTCTATTGTGTGGAACAATTTAAAGAGTATTGGTATTAAGTCTTCTTTGAAGATCTGGTAGAATTCTGCCGTGAAACCATCAGGTCCAGGGCTTTTTTGGTTGGGAGACTTTTAATGACTGATTCTATTTCCTTAGGGGTTATTGGACTATTTAAATGGTTTATCTGGTCTTAATTTAACTTAGGTATGTGGTACCTATCCAGAAAATTATCCATTTCTTTTAGATTTTCCAGTTTTGTGGAGTAGAGGTTTTTGAAGTATGACCTGATGATTCTCTGGATTTCCTCATTGTCTGTTGTTATGACCCCTTTTCATTTCTGATTTTGTTAATTTGGATGCTCTCCCTCTGTCTTTTGGTTAGTTTGGATAAGGGCTTGTCTATCTTGATGATCTTCTCAAAGAACCAACTCTTCGTTTCATTAATCCTTTGTATTGTTCCCTTTATTTCTATTTTATTGATTTCAGCTCTCAATTTGATAATTTCCTGGTGTCTGTTCCTCCTGGGAGACTTTTGCTTCTTCCTGTTCAAGGGCTTTCAGGTGGTGCACTTTCTTAAATGCCTTTTTGCCATTTGAGATTATTCTATTGAGAATTCTCTGTTTAGATCTTTACACCATTTTAATTGGATTATTTGGTATTTTGATGTCTAGTTTCTTGAGTTTTTTTTTATATATTTTGGAGATCAGACCTATGTGAGATGTGGGGTTGGTGAAGATTTTTCCCATTCTGTAGGCTGTCATTCTGTCTTATTTATAGTATACTTGGCATTACAAAAGCTTATCAATTTCAGGAGGTCCCATTTATTAATTGCCAATCTCAATTTCTGTGCTACAGGTGTTATATTTAGGAAGTGGTTTTCTATGCTCATGCATGTTCAAGGCTTCTTCAACTTTCTCTTCTATCAGGTTCAGTAGAACTGATTTTAGGTTGAGGTCTTTGATCCATTTGGACTTGAGTTTTGTGCACAGCAAAATATATGAATCTCATTGCATTCTTCTAGACGTGCCAGCACCGTTTCTGGAAAATGTATTGTACAATTTTGATGTCTTTGTCAAAAATCAGGTGATCATAGGTATGTGGATTAATGTCAGGAACTTCAGTTCATTTCCATTGGTCCATGTGTCTGTTTTTATGCCAATACCAAGCTGCTTTTTTAAACTATAAGTCTATAGTAGAGCTTGAAGTCAGGGATGGTATTTTTTTCTGGAAGTTCCTTTATTATATAGGATTGTTTTGGCTATTCTGGGTTGTAGAGAGCTGCGTGTAGGCGCACCTTAAAGATAGCACTGGCTTCCATCCTCTGCCTTCCCGATGGCAAGTACTCTTTGTGGTAAACAGCTCCTTATTTGGCTATGGCTGGATTTGTGTGCCACTTGCATATGCGTGGACCTATGGATAGTGCCCATGTGGCTGTCTGGGGTTGGTAGCCCAGACCTACTTAAGGGCTGGGAGAGGCTTGCCCAGGGGGAGACATCACTACTAACAAGGTCCTAAATAAACTGCTTAAAGAAGAGCTCCAGTGTTGTGTCATCCTTGCTGGTCGAGGCAGTCGCAACAAGTGGTGGCCCGTATGGGGAACTACCAAGTCTCTCCATGGGGCTCAGAACTTTCTGCAGTAAGGGGGTATACCGGTAAGTCCTCAGGTAAATTGGGGATCCACGACAAAAGCGGGTTTTTTGCTCTCACCTGTAGATAAAGGGGGAGCGGGCTAGTAGGGGCGCAACCATAGCAGATGGGTAATCAGAAAAACAAAATAAGCAAGTGAAACCAGAAGGCTGGGGCTGTTCAATAAAGGCTCTGAGAAACCTCTCAAATTGAGGAAGAAAGGATATGCAAAGATGGGCGCTTCCTCCTCGCACCCAATTTTTCAGGCTCGTAATGAGCTGCTTCTCTCTAAGAAATTGAAGATAAGGAAAAGCACCCTAGAAAGATTTCTGGAAGAGTGTGATGTTATTGCTCCTTGGTTTGCAATTTCAGGCAGTCTTACAGTGTCTTCCTGGGAGAAATTGGGAAGAGACCTAGACTTCGCCAGAGAGCAAGGCACACTTAAGCATGGGGTTAGACCAGTCTGGAAATTAATAAGAGGATGTTTAGAAGATCAGAGATGCAGTGAGGCAGTTGAGAATGGCCAAACTGCTCTGGAAATACTGCAGGAAGAAAGATCAGAAAAGGCAACCTCAGAGAAAGCAGTACCTGAAAAGGCAGGGCCAATAAAAAATAAAGAGGCAAAAGATGAGAAAAAATATATAAGTTTATATCCTAGCCTTTCTGAGTTGGAAGAGTCGGGTGCTTCCGATCTCTCCGACTCTGTCTTGGATGATGAGGATGTTGAATCCGTTTGTGAGTCATTGCAATGAGTGAGGGTTAGAAAGAAAAGAAAAGAGAGAAGAGGATCCAAACAGTTAGAAAAGGGCCATGAGAGTGTGGTCCCTTCTGCTCCCCCTCCGTATCCTGGAGCAATGGGGGCAGAGGGCGGAGTGTCTTTTAATCCTAGAGTATGGAGAGAAGTTAGAACAGAAATGCAAGTTGCTTTCCCAGTATTTCAGAATCCTCAGAATCAGAGATATCATGAACCTCTAGATTTCAAGATTATTAAATCATTAGCAGAATCTGTCCAGACATATGGTATTACAGCTTCCTTTACAGTAGCTCAGTTGGAAGCTCTGCATAGACATGCTATGACTCTGTCAGACTGGATGAACCTCACACAAGCCTGTTTAAGTTCTGGTCAGTATTTAGATTGGAAAGCCTTTCTGATAGAGTTCGCTAGTGAACAGGCTGCAGCTAACAGGGCTGCTGGTGGAGGCCAAGCTGCTTAGGATATGGTTATGTTGCTTGGGCAAGGTAGATTTGCAAATCAGCAGAATGTGTATCCTATCCAGGTTTATGAGCAAATTAACAACATTGCTACCAGAGCTTGGAAGGCATTACCCAATAGAGGAGAAGTTAGTGATAATCTCACTAAAATTGTCCAAGGACCCATGGAACCCTTCTCAGACTTTGTAGCTCGCCTAGTGGATGCAGCTGGAAAGATTTTTGGTGATCCTGATACAGCCATGCCATCAATTAAGTACTTGGTTTATGAGCTGTGCACTAAGGAATGTAGAGCTGCCATTACACCTTACAAAACTAAAGGATTGGAGGTTTGGATGAAAGTGTGCAGGGAATTAGGGGGATCACTAACCAATGCTGGGCTGGATGCTGCAGTTTTACAAATTAGTCAGAAGAGGGCAGGCGGCACTGGGACTTGCTTCCAAATGCGGTAAAATGGGGCATATGAGACATAGCTGCCCCCAAGGAGGAAGTAATCAAGGGGGAAGTAACCAGAGACCAGGGAGTGACCAACGCCCTGTCCTGGGACTGTGTCCTAAGTGTAAGAAAGGAAAACATTGGGCGAACAAATGCATGTCTATCAAGGACAGTAATGGACAGCTTCTGAGGAATAATACTCCTCCAAAAAACGGACAGCGGGGCCCCCCAGCCTCAGGGCCCACAAATATATGGGGCAATGGAGGATCAGAGACAGGAAGGAAATCAAGAGCAGTGGCCAACCCTCAGACATCCCAAACACCTCGATGAGCCACTCCAGGTTCAGCAGGATTGGACCTCCGTGCCACCACCAGACTCATATTAACCCCACAAATGGGGGTGCAAGTAGTGGAGTCTGATTTTCAAGGCCCCCTTGACCCTGGGACAGTGGGATTGTTAATAGGGAGATCATCTACTACATTAAGGGGATTGTGAATCCATTCTGGGATAATTGACTCAGATTATACAGGTATAGTTAAAATCATGGTTGAATCACCAAAAGGATTCACTGCCATTTCCCCGAGAGACCGAATTGAACAACTTATCCTGTTACCCAGCTTACATGATTCTCACCCAGCCTATGACAAAGAAAGAGGAAGTAACAGATTCGGATCCTTAGGCACTGATTTAACATTTTTATCTTTAGACTTAGATCAGAGACCCACATTACAGTTAACCATTAATGGCACCAAGATAATGGGACTTTTGGATACTGGGGCAGATCGCAGTATCATAGCTAGCAAAGATTGGCCTCAAGGTTGGCCTATACAGGCTTCCTCACAAACATTGCAGGGATTGGGTTATGCCAGTGCTCCTAATATTAGTGCAAATTTGTTGAATTGGCAAGATTCAGAAGGTCACTCTGGCATTATGCAACCCTATGTTCTTGAACTTCCAGTGTCCCTTTGGGGGAGGGATCTTATGAAATCCATGGGCTTTCAATTGAGTAACGAATATTCCAAAGAATCTAAAAATATCATGAAAAATATGGGGTGTTATCCTAATTTTGGCTTGGGAAAATTTTTACAAGGCAGAAAGGAGCCGATACAAGCAGTAGCTAGGAAACCCAAACAAGGATTGGGTTTTTCCTAGGGGCCGCTGAGGAGGGTATTCCCATATCCTGGTTAACGGAGGAGCCAGTGTGGGTTCCTCAGTGGCCACTCTCCTCCGAGAAATTACATGCTGCATATCAATTAGTGAAAGAGCAATTGGAGGAAGGGCACATTAAACCCTCTCTTTCTCCCTGGAATACACCCATATTTGTCATCAAGAAGAAATCAGGAAAATGGAGATTGTTACATGATCTTAGAGCTATAAATGAGCAAATGAGAATTATGGGACCCGTACAATGTGGTCTTCCATTGCTGTCAGCCTTGCCTGAAAATTGGCCTATTATTGTGGTAGATACTAAGGACTGCTTCTTTTCCATTCCGCTGAATAGCAAGGACAGTGAGAGATTCGCTTTCACTTGACAGTCCATTAATCATGAGGAACCTGATAAAAGATATCAATGGGTTGTATTGCCACAAGGCATGGCCAATAGTCCTACTATGTGTCAACTATTTGTAGCAACTGCTTTAGAACCCTTGAGAGCACGTTTTCCTGGCCTGAGATGCCTCCATTATATGGATGATATACTATTAGCAGCTAAGGAGGAGAGCATTCTTCAAGCAGCATATAGCTCACTTGTGGAACTGCTAAAGCAAAAGGGACTCTGTATCGCCCCTGAGAAGGTGCAACAGAGCACAGTTGTCAATTATCTTGGCTCTAAAATAACTTATTATCATATCATGCCACAAAAGGTAGAATTAAGGAAGGATCATCTTTGCACATTGAATGATTTTCAGAAATTATTAGGAGATATAAATTGGATAAGAGGAAGTTTAGGAATGGCCAATTATGAATTAAAACCATTATATGATATTCTAATTGGAGATGCAGCCTTGGATTCACCGAGGCAATTAACCAATGCAGCCTGAGAAGCCTTAACAAAATTAGAGGATAGGTTACAAAGGGCTTTTCTTCAAAGAGTGCAAAATAATGATGATATTACCCTGTGCATTCTGCCTACCCAGTTACAACCTACGGGGATTTTATGGCAAAAAGGACCCTTATTATGGATTTATGCTAAAATCTCACCTGCAAAATCAATTGAGTATTATCCTACTGCTGTAGTATTACTTGCACAGCAGAGTATTCAGCAGTGTTTACAATATTTTGGGACATCACCACAAACGCTAGTTGTTCCTTATGATTCTACTCAAGTCAAGGTATTATGTGCTGCCATAGATGATTGGGCAATACTGTGTTGTACCTATCCAGGACATGTAGATTGCCATTATCCTAAACATCCACTATTAACTTTCTTTAAAGAACATCCTGTAGTTTTCCCTAAGGTAACTGCTTCCCAGCCCATTCCAGAAGCCAGTGTTATATTTACAGATGGGTCTAAGACAGGCTGTCGTGCTTATATGGTGGAGTCTACTGAACCTGTAAAGCATCAGTTCTTGCCAGGTGCACCCCAACAGGTGGAGCTTTCAATAGTTCTTGAAGTTTTCAAGGCTTGTCCATTTGCATTTAATTTAGTGTCAGATTCTAGTTATGTTGTTAATGCCTTGAAAAGCCTTGAATGTGCAGGGCCCATCAAATCTTCTAGCCCTGTTAGCTCATTGTTTGGCCAATTACAGAAACTGATCTGGCAACGTAAAAATCCCTTTTTTGTGCAACACATCCACGCACATACCAGTCTGCCAGGTCCATTGGCTAAAGGCAATGATATAGTGGACCAGTGTACTAGACAGGAATGGATGTTTGTGGTTTCTGCCATACAATGAGCACATGCTTTCCACAAAGAATTTCATGTTAATGTAAGGACATTACAACAAAAGTTTTCTATCTCACGTGCTGATGCACAAAAGGTGGTACTAGATTGTCCCCAATGTGTCATTTTCCATCATCCTTCTAGATTAGGAGTTAACCCTCGTGGTCTGCTCCCCCTAAAAATATGGCAAATGGATGTTACACACATCTCTGAATTTGGACGTGTCAAATACGTACATGTATCTCTTGATACCTGCTCTGGAATCATTCACGCCACCCCAATGGCAGGAGAGAAAGCCTCTCATGTTATTGCTCACTGCTTAGAAGCTTGGGCAGCATGGGGTAAGCCTCAACAGTTAAAAACAGACAATGGTCCTGCATATACCGGACAGAAGTTCGCTTCCTTCTGTCAACAGATGAATGTGCAACTTATACATGGCCTACCATGTAATCCACAAGGTCAAGGCATTGTGGAGCGTGCTCATCGCTCCTTGAAGGAATTGCTTCAAAAACAAAAAGGGGGAATAGGCTATGGCCGTACCCCTAAGGACAGACTCTCTCTTGCATTATTTACCCCAAATTTTTTGAATTTGGATGCTTCCAATTGTTCTGCTGTGGACAGGCATCATTGTCAGCACAGTCCTTCTAAAGGAATGGTGAAATGGAAAGATGCCTTGACAGGTGTTTGGCATGGACCCGATCCCATGCTGACATGGGCACAAGGTTCTGTTTGTGTTTTCCCACAGGATCAGCAAGACCCAGTGTGGGTTCCTGAGTGCCTCGTGAGGAGAGTCCATTGCCAAGAAGAACATGTCTGTGCAGACAGTGATCTCCCTGTTCACACTAATGATGATTCAGCTGGGAATGATGGACCTAAGATGGGGGATACTGTCAGTGTTACCAAGACCAATGCCAGTCCATCATGATGCAATATCATTCCCATGGCTATTCAGTAGTAATAAAAGTATGGATGTTCCATACCTCCCTATGGACCCAGAGGAAGCTCCTATAGGAGAAAATAGGTCTTTTGATTTAAACGGAACTCCTTGTTTCCAAATTGTCAGAAACAGATCAAATGTTTCCCCATGTGTTTTGATATATAACCAGACGGCTGGATGGTTTGATTTGCCTGGACCAGGCCCTTGCTTTTCAGCCAATGCCTCTTGGGTGTCTGGATGGTGGCCTGCTAAAGTGTTGTGAAATGATACACCTAGTCAACCAAAATGGGCCCCCTTTTGTTGGGGTCAAGATGGAGGGAACGTCTGGCCCTGGACAGGTTGTCAGTCTCGTGCTGTGATCTGGGTCAATCAAGGGAAGAGTTTCACTTTTTCTCCTGGAATAAGCACAGACTTTAATCAGACTTTTGCAGGTAGTAATTATAGTGAGCAAAATCCCTCTCAGTTGTATATTTCTAATCCTTTTGATAATTGGCTATTGTGTGGCATTAATGGAAGCTGCATGAATTTAGAGCCCCTAGTTATGATTGCTGGGGGAGTGCATGGGATTAGTCAGTTTTCATGGAGTAGCTCCAAGCCTTCGGGCTCCTGGGATTCTGTGCCTGGCTCGTTATCCACAGACATCACTGCCAGAACTGATGCAGGCTGTGCGTATGACGGAGTTGATCCACTGGCTAATATTACTTATAATTCTACTCCAGTTTGTGTGTATCCTCCACTCTTGTTTAGAGTGAGCAAAGGGAGGCCTGTATCTTGCCATAATAATACCTGTTTTTATACTCTATGCTGGAATGCTTCTAAATATGATTATGCCATAATTACCTGTATGCCTTGCTGGGTGCCTATGCCAGTTGATGCTCCTAATGCTATGACCCTATTTAGACAAAAAAGAGATTTTGGCATTACTGCCACCATTGTTACAGCTATTTCCTTGGCAGCTGTTGGAGCTGCTACAGCCGCCATTGCCATGAGTCATACTGTACAGATGGCATAGACCTTGAATAATCTTTCTGCCAATGTGGCACATGCTCTGGATGTGCAAAAGGGCATCAAAGCTCAAATATGAGGAGGATTGATGGTGGTCAACCAGAGAATTGACCTGGTTCAAGAGCAAATTGATATCCTCTGGCAGATTGCCCAACTCGGCTGCCAATGGAAGTATGAAGGGTTATGTGTGACTAGTGTCCAATATAATAATTTTACCCATGCTGCAGATTTATCAAAAAGGTTGTCTAGTTATCTTTTAGGCAATTGGACCAGAGAGTTTGATAACCTGATGGACCAGCTGAGGGTGGCTATTGTCACGGTGAATTCGACCTGAATGGATACTGGACTGGTGGAGGGATTATCTTCCTGGATTGCTACAGCCATGGATCACCTGAAGGAGTGGGCAGGAATAGGAGCCCTAGTAGGCTTACTGGTGCTCACCTCCCTAGTATGCTTGTGGTGCATTTGTCACATTAGGATCTCACAGCGTTGCCATGCGGCCATGATTATTCAAGCCTTTATGGCCATTGAAGCAGGACAGTCCCCCCAAGCCTGGCTGGCTACTTTAAAAGATATTTAGGCACAGGATGCGAGGCCTGCACACTGCACTTGAGGCTAAGATACACTGACCTCAAGAAGAACAAGTCTGATTGCATGTGGGTTGGTACCCTAACTCCCACCTCTGTGAAAAGGGTATCGGACGGGTCTAGTGTTCTCTGGGTGGACTTCGCCTGGACAAACATTAGTACATGTTCCATTTTAGCAGAGATCAGACCTCTACTCTTGCCTGTTGCTCTGCAAAACAAAAAGGGGGAACTGTAGAGAGCTGCGTGTAGCCTCACCTTAAAGATGGCACTGGCTTCCACCCTCTGCCTTCCCGACGGCAAGTACTCTTTGTGGTAAACAGCTCCTTATTTGGCTATGGCTGGATTTGTGTGCCGCTTGCATATGCAAGGACCTATGGATAGTGCCCACGTGGCTGTCTGGGGTTGGTAGCCCAGACCTACTTAAGGGCTGGGAGAGGCTTGCCTGGGGGGAGACATCGCTACTAACAAGGTCCTGAATAAACTGCTTAAAGAAGAGCTCCGGTGTTGTGTCATCCTTGCTGGTCAAGGCAGTCGCAACACTGGGTTTTTTTGCTTTTCCATATGAAGTTGAGTATTGTTCTTTTAAATTCTGTGAAGAATTGTGTTGGGATTTTGATGGTGATTGTATTGAGTCTATAGATTGTTTTGGTAAGATTGCTGTTTTATTTATAAGATTACTATGTTAGTCCTACCTATCAAATAGCAGGGAATATCTTTCCATTTTCTGATATCTTCTCCAACTTTTTATCAAAGAGTTAAAGATTCTGTCATACAGATCTTTCATGTGTTTGATTAGAGTTATCCCAATATATTTTATGTTATCTGTGACTATTGTAAAGAGTGATGTTTCTCTGATTTCTTTCTCAGCCCATTTATCACTTGTATTTTGGAGGGCTACTGCTTTTCTTTTAGTTCATCTTTTATTCTGCTACATTACTGAAGGTGTTTATCAGGTGTAAGAGTTCCCTGGTAGAATTTTTGGGGTCACATATGTGTACTATCATATCATCTGCAAGTAGTGAAAGTTTGTTCCTCCTTTTCAATTTGTATCTTCTTGATCTCCTTTTGTTAGAGACAAATATATGTGTATCTGCCTACATGTTACATGTGCAATAATTATAGCATTAAATAATTTAAGGTTCCATGTTTAGTGGCATAACACAAGATGACACTAATGGTATAGAAAATGTGGTATAAAGTTCAACATTCTTCAGATAGCTGTGTTACAGTGGGTTGTCTTTAGAAGACAGCTGTTTGGGGAAGGCATCTCTGGGGATGAGATTGTTGCCTCCTGTCTCCTTCTCTTAAAAGCAAGGCTTGCTCAGTAACAGAAACTTGACATGGAGCTGAGTCACATGGTAGAAATACCAGGAGGGCTGTAGAGGCAACAGAGAAACTCTCTTCTCCTAGATCCATTTCCTTCTAAACCTCATCCCCATTTTATCCCACTACAACTTACTCTGCCCTGCTCCCATGCTACCATCCCTTGTCCCTACATTCACAGAAGGATACCTGCTTTCACTATCTCCATGTCTTCCCCCTCTGTGCAAGACTTATTTCTGATCCCAACCCCTACTATCCTGCACAAACCAGCTTCCTCTTCTTCATTGTTCCCTACATCCCTGCCCTCACTACATTGGTGGCTGCTGTCCTTCCTTAAGGCTAACCATCTAGACTGTCCTGATTCTTCTTGGGTGCTCTTTACTCTCCTGTCCAGGCCTTCTGTGCAGGTCTTTTCTTTGCCATGCACATCTTTCTTCTTACTGGGTGGAATCACCTTCAAGGGTCAGTTTCAGCATCTAAACCTCAGGCTAACTCTAGCTCCCTGTTGCCCACAACTAGTTTTGGAACACAGTCACATATTTTTTTAGTCTACTCTCAGCACCTTTACCTGAATATGCCCATGCCCTCAAGACCTTAAATTCAATAATATTAATTTCATTAATAATCAGAGTAGACATCTAAAAATTGTCTATGTGCTAAATGGTATTCTAAATGAAAAATGTATACTGCATTTTTTTCATATCTTGAAACTGGAGAGAAATAGTATCATTTTCCTAATTTAAAAAAATAGCAAAGCTCTGTTAGTACAAGGCCAACCTGTTCAATGTAGCAAGTTCTGGGACAGCCCGGGCTACCCTTATCTCTGAAGCTGTTGATGAAGCCATAGACTACTGCATACATATGATTTAGCTCCTAAGATATAAGAAGCCTGAAGTCTCTTTAATCTGGTTGCTGTGGGAAATTCTTAGAGAAGACTGGTAGAAACAGAATTTCAATTCAAACTGGCTGTTGCTAAAGGGAGAACTAGACAGGGCTCACTAGGCAAGTTCCATTCTGATAAGAATCAGTTCTTGAAATTGACACACACTTAAAAAATGTATTATAAGTTCACCTGAGTTTGTCACAGACTCTGAGTTTTCTCTAATGTTTCCAATCAAGAACCTTCACCTGTTAATGCTACTACCACAAAACATCTTATGTTAATGTTAACTAGCAGTGTCCTCTCAGTGGAAACATTCTACTCTAGAGGCTCATGTCTCAGGAAGCTCCTGGACAATATATACAAGACCCCTCCCCAAGATTATATGAAAAGGAACAACTGCTAAGAGAGGAGAATCTTCAGGAATTGAGCTGTCTCCAAGCTGTATAGGGAATTCCAGTGATAGAGCTTTTAGGTATTGTCACCCATGATGGAATGGACTTCTTGCTCATGTAGCTGCTTTAAATCATCCATGCTTGTGGAAGAGAGCCCTCACCTATATCCCTGTAAGTCACCCCAACAAACTCAATGATTCATTATACTAGACTTAGGTGGAATCATTTCTTAGATCTTTTGTTAGAGACCTAAGGTAAGTAGAAATTTGGTCACAATCTGAAAAGCTACTGTGAGGATATTGCTCACAGCTCTGGGCACTGGGTAATCTGAGATATTGGTGCCAGCTGATTTAGGGTCTAGTGAGGACTGTAGCTCCTGGCTCACAGGCAATGTCTTGTTGCTGGGTCTTCACATAGGAAAAGGGAAAAGATGATTGTTCCTGCCTTTTGGTAAGGCCACTAATCCCTTTCTTAAAGACAAAACCCTCTTCCCAGTGACAGTTCCCATAGGCCTCATAGAACACAATGGATATTAGGTTAAAATATGTGGATTTTAAGCTCAGTGATATTCAGAGCATGATAGAGCCCATCATCAGAGGCCATGCTCTGTGTTGGGAACAGGAAACTGTTTTTCAATCGCTGAGTAAACACACAGTGTAATCCCACTGGGTTAGAGCAGTCTCTTGGAGATGATAAGCATTAGCATATGATAATAAAAGAATTCAAGTTGTGATACCATCTTATGGGTATTTTAATTTTGTTGGCCATGGAGACACTTTCACAAGCAATAATACAGTCCAAAAATAGACTCAAGTGAGGTTGCTCCCAATCTCCTCCTTAGCTGAGAAGTTAGCCCCATGGAGATAGAGAAATAAAGTGTAACTTACTGATAAGCAAAGTCCTGTGAAGTTCAGAATCAGAATTGTAAACTCTGTTTACAGAGCGTAATTGGCTAGCAGAGCACATTTCTTGGGAAAGAAACATCCAGAAACATGCTTAAATGTTTGCATCTGTCTATGCCACTAGTGAGGGCACTGCAGTCATGGCCTCAGGGTGGCTTATGCTGCCTCCCAGTGACCACAGTCCACTCACCTTGTGTAGCCTCACTCAACAACTGTGTTCCTCCAGCAATCTTGTCTGACTCAGCAGAACTGAAGGTGGTGAACATTGTCCAGGTGTGCAACTCAAAGCTACCAATTGCTTTGCTCTGTTGCCTCAGAGTTTTGAAGAGTGATGATATTTATTGTTGCGGTAGTGCCCGCGCTACCACCACCTGTTTACCATGTGGATCAAAAAACAGAGACAAAAGACAGCAGGGTCATTTGTGCCAGGGGATGCCAAATGCCCTTTATTGAGGAAGGGAGGGAACCTTAAATACAGGCTTACAGCACAATGAAGGAACCCCGGAGGGCCGAAGTTCGCTACTGAATGTTCTACATCTTGCATCTAAGCTGTTTACACCAAATGCAGGAAACACAAACAAGGAACTTCCCTTAAGCATTCAGGAGGGTGGAAACTGGCAGGGAATCAGCATAGAGAGGACATCAAGGTCAAGGTCAGGCAAGCAGGGTGGCAGTTACCCAACTTGGGAGTTCCAGGGCACTACAATTTATCTCTTTAATCTTTCATAGCATTCCCCCATGCTCTTTTCATTCTGAAATGCTAGGGGATATTTTTAAAAAGATTTCCTTTTATTTTTAAATTTTTCATAGCTGGAATTTGAATAAAGTTAATAATTGATTTCACATATAACAATGTATCTTTTTTTATAATTTAATTTAATTTTACATATCAGCCATGGGTTCCCCTGTCCTCCCCCCTCCTGCCCATGCCCCCACCTTCCCCCCAACCTACCCCCCATTCCCATCTGTTAGTTATTTAGGCGGCGCTCTTACCCTATGAGGAACACGTCCTGAACACGACAAGACCACAGAAGAGCTTTTATTAAAGAGGATAGCGGTGACCTGACAGGCCTGTGTGAAGCACACACGTGAGTGAGGAGAGGAGAGAAGAGAAGAAGAGGAGAGAAGAGGAAGAGGAGAGAGAGGAGAGAGAAGAGAAGAGAGACCTGTGCAAAATGGTGCCGGCTTTTTAAAGAGTGAGCCTCGCATGCGTACAGGACTGGATGTTGCTACTCCATGCATGCACGTAGATTGCATTGCCGTGCGCGCTTTATGCAACCATGTAAAGCCACAGAGTCCTAGCCACACGAGATGTTCTGACCTGGCAATGGCTATTTTGAACTGGGAATAACTAGGCGATCTGCCAGGAAAGCCCAACCGTGTCGACATGTTGTGATTTCCTATCACCATCTCCTCCAGGGCAAAGACTCCCCTGGGGATTCAGCTCAACCTGGTAGATTCAGTACATGCAGGTCCAGTCCCCTCCTCCCAAGCTGAGCTCTTTGCATTTGCTTCCCTCAGTCATTGGATGAGATTTCTAGCACAACAGTTCGGGTGTTTGGCCATCCAATCACCAGACTAGGCCAGTTTGGGCTTTCTCTCGACCATTGCCAGTAGTCTACAGTGGAGATATCTGTGTGGATTTCTGGGGACCTCTCTAGCACTTTTCTTCTTCCTGTTCTCATGTGGTCTTGATTTGTCATGGTCTCTTATTCCTTGTTCTCCCTTTCTGTTGTTGATCCAGCTGGGATCTCCCACTACCTTAAGCTCTCTTTCCCTCAAACCTTGCTCTTCATTACCCCCCTTCATGTCCAGCTTGTTCGTGTAGATCTCATCCATTTCTCTGTCATTGGGTGATCCCTGTGTCTTTCTTAGGGTCCTGTTTTCTAGGTAGCCTCCCTGGAGTTGTGAGTTGTAGAGAGCTGCGCACAGCCACACCCATAAGATGGCGCTGGCTTCCGCCCCCAACTTCCCCGATGGTGAGTGCTCTCAGGAGTAAACAACTCCATATTTGGCTTGGTCCTAGGATCTGGCTTGCTTCCGTGAACCTGGACCTATCTGCAGTGCCCACGTGGCAGGCTGGGGTTGGCCACCCAGGGACTATTTAGGTCGTGGGCGGGCTTTCCCTGGGGTCAGAAGATTGTTCAAGGTTCCTGAGTAAACTGCTGAAAGAAGAGCTTGGTGTTGCATCTTCCTTGCTGGTCAAGGCGGTCGTGACAGTGAGTAGCAGTCTAGTCATCTTTGTTTTACATCTAGTATCCTCCTATGAGTGAGTACATACCATGTTTGTCTTTCTGAGTCTGAGATATCACTTTACACCCATCAGAATGGCTAAGATCAAAAACACTGAAGATAGCTTATGTTGGAGAGGATATGGAGCAAGGAGAACTCTCCTCCACTGTTGGTGGGAATGCAAGCTTATACAGCCACTTTGGAAATCAATATGGCGCTTCCTTAGAAACTTGGGAATCCATCTCCCCCAAGACCCAGCTATATCATTCTTGGGCATATACCCAAGGAATGCTCAATCATACCACAAGGGCATTTCCTCAGCTATGTTCATATTAGCATTGTTTGTAATAGCCAGAACCTGGAAACAACCTAGATGCTCTTCAACTGAATAATGGATAAAGAAAATGTGGTACATATACACAATGGAGTACTACTCAGCAGAGAAAAACAATGGCATCATGAGGTTTGCAGGCAAATGGATGGATCTAGAAAAAAAATCATCCTGAGTAAGGTAACAATGTATCTTCTTATTCAAATCTTCATATTCAAAATTGCTGCTAGTTCAACAAAGCAGCTTTTCACTGAAACTTTGCAAGTGCTAAAGAGAAACTAGTGGATGTGTTATATAATGGCGAGCTCAAATGATATAACAAAGGTTAAAGAGAAACTAACATGGTTATAATGAATGTTAAAAGAAAAACTAACCTGCATGTAAAATAAAGAAGACAATGGATATAACAAACGTTAAAGAAACAGTAACAGATGTGTGAGGATAATGGTGATTATGATGGATATGATTTCCTCTAGGGGTTCTGATGCCCCTGAATTTCACTGTGGCTGACTATAATGAAGAATTCTTTATGTGCCAGACAAGTACCAGCATGATTGCGTATTATGAAGCTGATGAACTAATATATGTTTGCTTCTGCTCACTCAATTAGGTAGAATATATTCAGTTGACAGATATTTACTTAAACTCCATGTACCCAAAGAGACTTGGCCAGTCCCAGCCATGATGCTTTGATAAAAGTGTGATTACTGATGCAAAACTCCCAAAGAATCTCAGTGTTTGCAGAGAGTTGCATGTAAGATGCTGGATTTGGTAGCATCATCTTTCCCATCTTTAAAATAATGACTTATTACTTTTTATTTTATGTGCATCAGTGTTTTGCATGCATACATGTATGTGCCCTGCTGACAGGCAAAAACAGCAAGTACTTTAACCAAGCCATCTCTCCAGACCCAGCCTTGTTTTTGTTTAGTTGGTTCTTTGTTTAGTTTTGCTCTTATTTTTATCTTTTGTTTGTTTTAGTTTGGATTGGGTTTTGATTTTTGTGATTTTTTTTGTTGGTTTTGAGATAGGGTCTCACTATATAGCCCTGGCCTGGAATTCTCTGTGTAGATCAAGCTATCCTAGAATACACATTGACAGCCTGCCTTTCTTTGTCTTCTAGTGCTAGAATTAAAGACATGATCCACCAAAGCTGGAAATATTCCAATTAAAGAAAACCCAAAGGAAGTTCACAGTACAAGCCTTTGGGGAATGAGAAGCTACTGCCTAGAAAAACTGAAATCCCAAAATTTGGACCTGAAGTTATGTAAGCCAGATGGATTAAGGAGAGATCTTTTCTACCACCTCTTGCTACTTACCTGGGAGTGCCAGCTTGGACAGGAGTAGGAAGCATTTTGGTGAGAGTTTTGACACTTCTGCTTCTGGTCCCATTGGAAATATCACAGAATAAGCCTTCTGTGCAGGAGTTCAGTAATGACAGCCAACTCAGGATTATAGATATTAAAACATTCACAAAAACTTCAGAACTTCTGAAGGCTTGGGTTGAATCAATGTTCAAGCTATACCTGTCCTCCAAGACTCTAGGTTAAGACAAGGATTAGAATATGGAGAACTTCCAGCTGAACACACCTGAGCACAGGCTTGACTTTGAGCTGTAGACTTGATACAGATATCAGGAGGCTACCTGTGCAGGGCTGTGTCCCTTGCTCTGCTATTGTCACGTCATTCTTTTCCTGAGTACTTAGTGCCTAGTGATTTTTTGAACATACCAGCTATTGTTTAATTCAAGACTCTTCTGGCTTTGGAAAGGGTGTTATTCAGTACACTGGGACTGTAGAGGCCACCAGGAACAGCCCTGAACAAACCGATACAAACTATTACTTAATTTTCCTCATTCCATTACTTCATGATCACAAAACTGCTACCAAAGTTCTAAGTCTTGAATATCATTCTGTGTTAAAATTCATGTGGCAAGGGAAGAGGGCATGATACTAAGTTCCTCCTCCAGGACCACTTCTTTACTAGGATGGAACTGTTTTCTCAGTCAAACTTCATTTTATATATAGATTTATGTCTCTTTGCTATCTTTAGCTGTAAGAAAAGTTGAGAGTGTTTTGTACCAATTAGGATCAACTTGTCTTGAGAAGCTTGGTTATTGGGTTACAATAACCATATACTATAATAAGCTTACAGTAACCATATTGATATTGTGACCCCTTCCTTTTAACTCATTTGTCCTGGGGGAATGATTATGAACATCTCTCAGTGAAATGCTTGGTTGGTGCCTAGTACATACCATCCTCCTTTCTTCCTAGATATACAGTCAGTTCATATACCCTTGGGCATTGTGATATGGCTGGACAACTGAAACTTGTCTGAAGGACATTGAGCAAATATAGTCTTGCTGGAAATATTGTTAAGAATGTCCCATGAGAAATTCTCACCTGTGATTTCTGCCTGGGGCAGAAGGAGCTGGGTTGGATAGTAGTGTGATGTGTGTTGGGGAAGTGGGGAGCAGACAGTGATGCTGACCTCCGTCTGATGGATGGGTAGCCCACATGACAAGTGTAGTCTGTATTTGTTACTGTTCTCCTCAGAGGGACAGAATACTGAAGAGCAACAGCCCAAGATAGATGTGGTTTCCAGTGTTTCATGATTTTCAAGAGGTTTCTGTTCATCATGGAAGGGAAAATATAGAGTGTGTGGCATAGGATCCTCACACCAAGAAGCTCAGAACCTTACTGACTTGCCAAGCTGGCAGTTCCACCTCTTGCAGGCCTTACAGGCTTCAAATAATGTCAAAAGCATGGGACTGGTCATTCAGAACACTTTAGATTCCACAGCACCATCCTTTTGAATAAATTTCTTATCACCGTGTTTGTGTTCTTGCCTGACTGTGGTGGGAAGATCCAGTTTATTTTGCATCCTTAGTAGGGACAGATGCTCTTCTGGGATGGTGGCTGTGCTGAGGTATACTAGCCTGAGAACAAGGCTGATTTGCAAAGAGCAAGATGGGCTCAGAGTAACACAACTGTAGCCTCTAAACAACAGAGAGAATTCACCATTACAATGTACCACTACAAAATGTACCTGCCAGTTTATAACAGGGGTAATGCCAAGTCATTTTGACTCAATACAAGACAGCCATTGCCTCCAGGCCAGGCTGTCGCAAACCATGATAAGCCCCAATTGCAGCTATTCTGGGACACTGTAACATGAAAAACCATCTGACTGCCTCTGTGGACTAGCCCACCCCTCACACCCCACACCCCACACCCCACACCCCACACCAAAGCAGCTCCTTAGAGTACCTCTGCACAGTCAGATTCTCCCAGAGCCCTGCCTATGTCAGCTGTAGCACAGTGGATCTAATAACTCTACTCATGCTTTCTTGTGTCTTTGGTGAATGGATTCATAGTCCATGTGTCAATGGCCTGTCAACACTATTCCTGGACTGCCAGCATGAACTACAGAGCTTAGCACTGAATTAGGCTTCATAATATGTTTCTGAAAGACTGGATGTATGAAAAATAGAGGAAAAGGAGATCCCCAAAGAGATGAGAACTGCCTTTACTTCCGTCTTCAATGAGCAAGTAGAGACTTAGCATTCTATGTACCTTATTCAGGGATGAGTAGCAGAGCTCGTGGGGGTAGCATTAAAGAACTTGAAACTTACATTTGAATTGAAGAATGAAGCCTTCAGATTTTTAATGCATATAGTATAATGTTTACAAACATGTTTTCAAGGCAGTGTATCCCTTACAAACTGCAACTCCATGGGGGAAGGAAGCACTCAGCTGTATGCAGAGGTCTTTGGCCTTCTGTACCACAGGGAACTGGCTTTTATCCATCAATGTAGATATAATCCACATATAATGTGGAAGCTGCATGTCCAAGCCTATGAAGTGCCTGAGTTTCCATCATGTTAACCTCTGGTCATGTGACTACACAGTTGGGTATGACAACCTGTCCAGATTCCCTTCTTATGGGCAGCCCTGGACCAATAAGGAGCACAGTACCAGAGATGGATCTGAACCTGCCCACCTTGTCACCAAGGTAAGGACTCTAAAGACTTATGGAACAACATAGCTTCTCTGCTTTCTTAACTCCTTATAAAGCCAGTTAGTAAACAACAAGAGAATACCATAGATAATAATAAATAAATAAGACACAAATGATTTGAGGATTTTATCTGCCAGGAAATATATTTCTTTTGTTCTGTGGGAATGCAAGCTTTGGCTCAGACATGTAGAATGGCTCTCCAATAAGAGCAGGTATGCAGGTGGGTTAGGGAGTGGCCCCACCCTATTGACCTCTGTCAGGAACTATATTATCTGAGACTCATGGTTGTTATTTATGAAATGTAGGTGGAGTTTTCCTGTCCTAACCACCTGCTCCCAAACAACCAACACAGAAGCTTGATATTACTTATATATGCTTGACCAATAGCTCAGGCTTGTTACTAGCTAACTCTTACACTTAAATTAACTCATATTTCTTATCTATGCTTTGCCATTTGGCTTGGTACCTTTTCTCAGAATGACATGCCCTTCTTGTTCCCTCTGCATCTGCCAGCACTCTCTCACTCCACCCTTCTTCCTCTTCAGTTTGGTTGTCCCACCTAACTTTATCCTGCCTTGGTATAGGCCAACCAGCTCCTTTATTAGCCAATAGGAGTAATACAAATGCACAATGCAAGGAATGATTATTCCATGGCAATGAAATATGGAGATTAAACATGATTTGAGGGTTTGTGAAGGACAAGATAAGAAAATGTGCAGTGGATAGACAGCCCCTGTCATAATCAGAGCTCAGAGGCCAGCTGGGCAGATACACTTTTTTTTTCCTTTCTGAGATCACAATAACCAATTTGGATTCCCTTACCCCAGCTGTTTCTATGTGGTCTTAACGAAAGAATTCACACTGATTCCCCATCACCTTGTGTAGCTGTATATTGCTTGTTAAATAAGAAACACAGAACCGATTGCAAAGTTAAAAACCACGAGGTCAGAGCAAAAGCGGAAAACCTTACCCTTCACTGCTTCTGCGGTTCCTCCTCTCTGCAAGAGACCTACTTCTGTGCGTCCTGTCTATTTAAAGACTTTCTGTTCTGTTTTCTCATTGGTTGTAAACCCAGCCACATGACCTCCTTGTCACTGCCTGTTTGTACAGACCTCCAGGTCGTCTATTGTTGGTATTGAGATTAAAGGCGTGTGTCTCCCATGCTGGCTGTGTCCTTGAACACACAGAGATCTGCCTAGCTCTGCCTCCCAAGTGCTGGGATTAAAGGCATGCCCCACTACTGCTCGGCTTCTGCTCTGGCTTGCTCTGACCTCAAGGCAACTTTATTGACATACAAATAAAATCACATTTCAATACAAATAAAATATCACTATATTTCCTCTTTTCTATTTTAATAAAAAGAAAAAAGGAAAAAGTTATAACTAATAAAAGAAAAACTATATACAAAAGTACAATAACTATATATACCATATATACAAACAATAAATACCTAAACAATGTCTAGTCCATTTGTATTTGACAAATTCAGAGAAAATAATTCCATTATCTATCCTATTTTGGTAAGTCCAGAATGTACCTGATTCACTTTCTATCCTAACTTATATTGCTAACGGAACTGTCTTATAACGTCTTTCAAATTTATACACTTACAGCTCTTAGTGAGTTTTTCTGAAATCCTTAACAAAGATAATTATAACTATAACTAACTGATCTTCAACTCCCTCAGAGACCCAAGAAGGAAATAATACTACCTAATAAAAAATAAAAACAAGAAGTGCATGCAAGCAGCTTCAAAAAAAAAAATGTGAGTTGACAGAAACAGCCAGCTGCCTGGACAGTCACCTGAGGTTTCTCCACAGTGTTGGGGCATCATCTTCAGCCTACAGGCTTAGCGTATCTGACAGACTCTTTTGTGAACTAACATGTATACAAGGTCAACAGTTTGACCTCACATTTGGTGAGAGCAGTCCATGTACCAGAAACACCTGAATTCCATTAGTGTCATGTCATGATTCAGGATTTTAAATTCTGGAAATTATTGATGTCTTTTCAATTCTGCTGTCCATTTTTCTTGGCTGTGTATATGTGGCTTCATCTTGGCATCCTGTTCTTCTCCACATCTCTCTATTAAATGCCAGTCTACTATTGAGAGAGGTGAGCTTAGTTATTCTTCAAGAATAACTTATTCATCTGATTGTTCCATTGCATATCAGAAGCCATTGGCCCACTAGCTGTTCAGCTGCCTTCGAAGAAAAGGGCACGGTACCTCTTACAGATTGCAAAGGTCACTCACTTCAGGGATGGTGCCATATTTTCCTGGCTTCAGAAGATGCCTTTTGTTAAAGCCACACTCACACTTGTTTTGGCAAGAATTGGTAGTCCTTGGTTTCATGTCCTGTCTGTCCTGTGTGTCAGCAGTTGATTCGAGGATACTTTGTTGTCCAGTGGCTGACTTTTGCCACAATGAAAGTTAGCTCCATATGCAGTTTCTTCAATGCCCATATTTTCTCTGAAGTAGATTAGTACTGCCAGGAGCCGTCATGTCTCATAGTCATAGCAAAAAAGAAAAATTCTTAAGTTATTAAAACATTTTAAATGCCATATTCTGTAGATCTCTGAAGGGTTTGAAGATGACCTGTATATCTAAAATATATCTGTTTGATCTTGAAAACACACCTAATATGACTACAAGTTCAATTGTATGTCTAACCACTAACTTTCATTTCTATATATCCTAATAGTTGATAATACTAACATTCAAGGATTAGCAAATTGCATTACATTGTTAAATGAATGGTATAAATACAATATCTCGAACAAGATTAGAAATACGTATATGGTATATTCTAACAATCTCAATCTCAATAATAATAATTTGTATACAATATAAAACCATCCAATTGAATGTAAAATATTTAAAACTAGTAATTGTCTTTTTCTTTTTTCTTCTTCTTCTTCTTTTTTTTTTAACAAGCACCTTTTGCCTAGCCCTTTTCCTAACCCTTAACAACTTGTAACCAACCCTCCTAAACAATGAAAACTATCCCAGACCCAATACCCATAAAAAGACCAAAAAACCACCCACCCCACATCACCCCTTTGGGAATGTGGGCGTTGAATTCTTAAAATTGCTTCCTGCTGGGTATGGGCGAAGTTATATTTATTCTGAAAAGAAAAATTTTGGGTTAATTGACAAATTCTAGGAAAGATAACTATATTCTTTGTTATCCATAATGCCAAAGTTCAGGGTTTATCTCAAGTCCTTATTCAAGCAGTCTTTGAAACTGGATCATCTCAGCTAGCCATCTCAGAATTGCTCTAAGCACTTCCTAGTCCAAAGCTGATCTGTAGATGATGTTTGTCAGCTTAGTGATATTATTTTCCACGTGGAATTGTCGTTGTGGGGCCCCATCTTCTCCCTGGAGATTTCAGTTGAGGTTAGGCCTGGCCATGATTTCCTGCAGAAAACTGAAAAGAGACTCGAACACAAAGACACATGTATAGGCAGCTAATCAAAGCCTTTTCTCTAAATTAATTAGTATTCATATGACCATTATTATCTTAACAAAGTTTAAAATATATTTAAGAAAAGTTTAAAGAATCAGAATAGAGTCAAAGAATTGAGATTAGTAATAGAATAGTCCCTTAATTAATTTGGTTTTTCTCCTGTCCCATGTCAGAAGATGGCTCTTTCTTCTGGTATGATACAGGGAGTTTTCATTTTCCTTTTAACAACATGCTTGAGTTTAAAGGAGGAGAGAGCCATTCTCCAACTCCAAAATCAGCTTGAAGCTTTAATTGAACTGAGACTACAAGAAGACTAAAAGTATTAATTTTTGAGAGAAGAGCAGAAACAAATATTTAGAAAGATTTATGAAATTTTGTAGATGATATACCAATAGGCCATTTTACTCTTTTTCCTGGGACAGATGATTTCTCCTTTTTCTTCAGTTGTCTCATTTGTCCAGTGTTCTTCAGATTCCTTAGCCTTCATTCTCCTAAAAGACAAAAACAAAAACCCTTCCCCAAGACTAACTTTGGGGAGGTTCCCTTTTGGCAAGTTACATCTGATTAAATGAAAAGGCATGTATTAATGTTATAAGTGAGTTTAAACTGGATGGTCATGTTGGTTGATGAACTATCACCTCCTCTAATTAAGAGGTCTCTCTTGTTCAAATAGAACCTTTATCAGTTTTGATGGTACTCACAGCTTATCTTCTCCTGCAGAAACAAAAGCAAAACCTCGTCCCCAACGTAACACATGCCCTGGTTTCCATTCTGAGGTCAGCACATCCTTGAAGTATATAGGCTGATTTAATTCTGTAGTTTTTTCTATTAACCAATGTCTCTCTGCAGCTGTTGTTCCTTTCTCATTAGCATTGAGAAAATTCAAAGTTAATAGAGCATTGTGCAGTCTATTTCTGGGGGTTTTTGTTACCTCTTTCTGTTTATTTATCATGTCCTTTAGAGTTCTGTTGGATCTTTCTATAACTGCTTGGCCTGTAGGATTATGTGGTATACCTGTAATATGCTTTATATTATAATAAGCAAAAAACTGTTTCATTTTAATAGAGACATATGCTGGAGCATTGTCAGTTTTAATTTGTGCAGGTATACCCATGATGGCCATAACTTCTAGCAAATGAGTGATTACAGAATCAGCTTTCTCAGAACTCAAAGCAGTTGCCCATTGAAATCCTGAATAAGTATCGATAGTATGGTGTACATATTTCAATTTTCCAAATTCTGCAAAGTGAAACACATCCATCTGCCAGATTTCATTCCTCTGAGTACCCTTTGGGTTACATCCTGCTGGTAATGGTGTCTGATTGTAGAAGGAACAAGTAGGACATTTCTTTACAATTTCCTTGGCTTGTTGCCAGGTTATGGAAAAATCCTTTTTTAAACCTTTACTATTGACATAATGTTTCTTATGAAATTCTGAGGCCTCCAGCACATTTCCTATCAATAATTTATCAATCTCATCATTACCTTGTGCTAGAGGGCCTGGCAGACCAGTATGGGATCAGATGTGAGTTATATATAAAGGATGACTCCTTTCCCTGATTGTATCTTGTAATTGAATAAATAGTGAAGTTAATTCTGAAGCATCAGGGATAAATTCTGCAGTCTCAATATGTAATACCACTCTTTCAGCATACTGAGAGTCAGTAACTATATTGAGAGGTTCTGAAAAACCCATTAATACCAACAGAATAGCATACAATTCCGATTTTTGAACTGAATTATAAGGACTTTGAACCACTTTACTTAAATTTTCTGATTTGTAACCTGCCTTTCCTTGTTTGTTGGCATCTGTATAAAATGTCCGAACTCCAGATATGGGTTTTTCACGTACAATTCGAGGCAAGATCCAATCAGCTCTCTTTATAAGATGAATTCTATTGCTTTTAGGATATTTGCTGTTAATTTCTCCCAAAAAGTTACTGCAAGCTCTTTGCCAAGGTTCACTTTCTGTCCATAATTTTTCAATGTCCTCTTTAGTTAAAGGTACAACAATTTCTGCTGGGTCTATTCCTGCTAATTGACGAAGTCTCAATTTTCCTTTCAAAATTAAGTCAGAGATTTTTTCCACATAAGTTGTTAATTTTTTATTTGGTTTATTTGGTAAAAATATTCATTCCAATATAATATCTTCTCTCTGCATTAATATTCCTGTAGGAGAATGCCTAGAAGGTCAAATAACCAAAATGCAATCCAGCTTTGGATCAATACGATCTACATGTCCTTCATGTACCTTTTTTTCTACCAAGGCCAATTCTTTCTCAGCTTCAGGTGATAATTCTCTTGGACTATTTAAGTCCTTGTCACCTTCTAAGGTTTTGAACAAATTATTCAGTTCATCATTCTTTACCCCAACAATAGTTTGTAGATGAGAAATGTACCCAAATAATCTTTGAAAGTCATTAAGAGTCTGTAGGTGATCTCTCCTAATTTGTACCTTTTGAGGTCTAATTTTTTGTAGCTCTATTTTATATCCTAAATAATTAATAGAATCTCCTCTTTGTATCTTTTCAGGAGCAATTTGTAATCCCCAGCCAGGAAAATATTTTCTTTACTTCTTCAAACATTCTTTCTAAAGTATCTGCATTTGAGTCAGCTAGTAAAATATCATCCATATAATGATAAATTATAGATTTAGGAAATTTTTTACGTATCACTTCCAAGGGCTGTTGTGCAAAATATTGGCACAGGGTTGGACTATAAAACATTCCCTGTGGGAGGACTCTCCATTGAAATCTTCTAACTGGTTGAGAATTATTCTAAGTAGGCACCATGAAAGCAAATCTTTCTCTGTCTTTTCCTTGTAGGGGTATTGAAAAGAAACAGTCTTTTAAATCGATAACTATGAGAGGCCATCCTTTAGGTAACAGAGTAGGCAAAGGAATTCCAGATTGTAGAGAGCCCATTGGCTGAATTACTTTGTTAATTGCTCTAAGGTCTGTTACCATTCTCCATTTACCAGATTTCTTTTTAATAACAAATACAGGAGAATTCCATGGGCTAGTAGATTCTTCAATATGCTGAGCATTTAACTGTTCTTCTACCAGCTCTTCTAAAGCCTGGAGTTTCTCTGTTGTTAAAGGCCATTGATGAACCCATACAGGCTTGTCTGTTAACCATTTTAAAGGTAGAACTGTTGGTGCCTTTGGAAGATCATCAGTTTTTGTGCCCTGTTCTTGTATAATATGGATGGCTGGTGACCACTCATTAGAATAATACCTTCTAATATTTCTCTCAGAAACATGTGCTAGTTTATTATTTATTTCTGAGGTTGGAGGGATGTTAATCTGAGTATTCCATTGTTGTAACAGGTCTCGACCTCACAGGTTCATGGCTATGTTAGCCACATATGGTTTTATTCTGCCTCTCTGTCCTTCTGGGCCTATACATTCGAGCCATCTTGCACTCTGTTTCACTTGAGATAATGTTCCAATTCCTAACAGTTGAACATTTACCTCCTGAAGAGGCCAAGATGGATGCCAAAATTCTGGTGCAATTATGGTAACATCAGCACCTGTGTCTACCAGACCAGACAACAAAACACCATTTATTTTTATTGTTAATTTTGGTCTTTGTTCATTTATAGAAGTTTGCCAAAAAATTTTCTTTATGGTTTCTCCTGAATTTTCTGTTCTCTCTGTCTCAGTTGTCCCATTACTCTGAGTAGCCTGGTTTATTCCAATAGGCATTTGGTCATTTAACTGCTCTGAGTAGGGGTCTCCTCTACGACTGCAGGAAAGGTCTGAAGTGGATTCACTGTAGGGGCCTGCCTGAGGCCCCTCTGGGAGTTTCCCAAAGACTGAGGCAAAGTATTACCTTGTCTGTCCCTTGTTGATCTACATTCATTGGTCCAATGTCTTCCCTTACCACACCTTCTACATACTCCTGAAGGAAGGGGCATTCTGTTGCCATTGTTCCTTGAAGAAACATTGTTTCTAGAAGTGCCCTGTTTACAGTCCCTTTTCAAATGTCCTTGTTTTCCACATCCAAAACAT
Organism: Onychomys torridus; assembly: GCF_903995425.1. Classification (NCBI taxonomy): domain Eukaryota; kingdom Metazoa; phylum Chordata; class Mammalia; order Rodentia; family Cricetidae; genus Onychomys; species Onychomys torridus. The sequence goes on from NC_050444.1 coordinate 7,521,920, forward strand.
CTAACATTCCTCTAACCTCTTGAAATTGCTTCTCCTACCCACATATTATCATGATCATGAGCCTCAACATTAACCGTGTCTCTAATCCAATCTTCCAAGGGTGCAGATCTCGCCTTTAACGGCCTGATTATTCTCTTGCATACTTCATTTGCGTTCTCAAAAGCCAAAGATTCAATTATTATCTGGCTAGCTTCTGAATTTGGGACCATTCTCTTTACTGCTGAAGTCAGTCTTTGTAAGAAATCTGTGAAAGGTTCTTTTGGGCCCTGTATAACCTTTGTAAATGACTCAGTTTTCTTCCCTGGCTCCTCAACTCTGTCCCATGCATTCAAGGCTGCCATTCGACATAGAATTATAGTTTGGATATCATATAAACATTGTGTTTGTACTGCAGCATATTGGCCTTCTCCAACAAGCTGATCCTGGAAGATTTGTATACCTCTATCACTACATTGTTTTGCTATGCTTTTAGCTTCCTGTTTGAACCACATTTGCCACTGGAGCTGATGTCCGGTTTCCAGAACCGCCTGTGCCAGCTCCCACCAGTCCTGTGGTATAATCCTATTATAAGTTGACCAGGAGTTTAACATTTGTTTTACATATGGAGAATGCATGCCATAAGATACTATTGCCTCCTTAAACCTTCGTAAGTCTAACATTTCAACTGGAGTCCAAATATTTTGTGTAGTCATTTGACCAGACTGCTGTTGTATGGTTACCGGATAAATTAAGGGTGATTGTGTGAAAACAGGCTTTCTTTCTGTAACCTTATAATCCAATCCTGAAACAACTTCACTGTTAATTTCTTCTGTCTGAATCTGAATTTCTCTATAATTCATTTTAACAGGTTTAACAGGTTTTTCTGAAATTTTTATCCTGGCACTTAAATTTACCATCTTTTTAAATAGTAAAATAAGGATAAGAAGATTAATAATGTACATAATTCGATCAACATTAATCTTCTCATATAGTTGTTCCATTACCATACTGCCTAAAATTTCAAACAAAGCCCAATTTTCTTCCAATGTACACATAAAACCCATTTTTTTTAATGTGGAAAAAATCTCTTTTAAGTAGTTTCCTTTAAAATATCTGATATAAATGACTTACCAATTCTGAATAGATCAGTAGAAATCCGAGGGAATTTCCAAACAGCTACCTAGCGTCCGAGGTGGGAATCCAGAGAGAGAGAGAGAGAGAGAGAGAGAGAGAGAGAGAGAGAGAGAGAGAGAGAGAGAGAGAGAGAGAGAGAGAGAGAGAGAGAGAGAGAAAGCGTAGCCACGATCTGGCTAAAAGCTTGAATCCAACCGCTTCAATGTTCTGGTCTGAGCCGAGTCGAGCCTGGGCTCTGGCTTCCTTAAGCTCCGACCGACCACGTGCGCTGGCGTTTCAGCCAAAAGCAGCCTATCTGCAGTTGCGTGTAGCTACTGCAATTAGCGGTAGCTCCCGTAGGCCTGAGTTGTTTGTAGCACCGGCTTTTTAAGCAAGTAACTCCAGCTGCAGCTGTAACTGCCTGTAGCTAAGGTAGGTTGGGCCTGAGTCCTAAGCTGAGCTAGGCCTGGGTTAGACCCGGGCCAAGCCGGAGCTAGGGAGCCAGGCCCGCCCAGGTGGGAAGCCGGACTCACTGCCAAGGCAAGCGGTTTTTTAATTAATTCTTGCCACATTGGGCACCAATTGTAGATGTATCCTGCTTGTTAAATAAGAAACACAGAACGGATTGCAAAGTTAAAAACCACGAGGTCAGAGCAAAAGCGGAAAACCTTACCCTTCACTGCTTCTGCGGTTCCTCCTCTCCACAAGAGACCTATTTCTGTGTGTCCTGTCTATTTAAAGACTTTCTGTTCTGTTTTCCCATTAGTTGTAAACCCAGCCACATGACCTCCTTGTCACTGCCTGTTTGTACAGACCTCCAGGTCATCTATGGTTGGTATTGAGCTTAAAGGCGTGTGTCTCCCATGCTGGCTGTGTCCTTGAACACACAGAGATCTGCCTAGCTCTGCCTCCCAAGTGCTGGGATTAAAGGCATGCCCCACTACTGCTCGGCTTCTGCTCTGGCTTGCTCTGACCTCAAGGCAACTTTATTGACATACAAATAAAATCACATTTCAATACAAATAAAATGACACTTCATATCTTATCTTCACCTTGGCAAAAATAGCCATTTGGGCAAGAAACTGTTCTTGCCTGGAGTGCTTGATCAACTGGACATGCAGGACCCATAGAAAGGTGACTACTAAACTTTGCTTGACAAAATGGTCCTTCAGGTTCCTGCTTCACAGAGGAAAATGCCAGACATTCTACAGGACACTGAGAGAAGTGACCGAGAGACTCTAGCCTTGTGGGCTGAAGACAAATGCCCCAACTTTACAAAGAAACATTAGGTGATTGTCCAGGCTGCCAGCTGACTCTGTCTACTCTTGCAAGACTCCTGAAAAATGCTTACATCCTTCTCCCGGTTCTCAGGTAATATTATATCCTTCTGAGGTCTTTGATGTGGTTGAAGAATAGATAGTTATAATTTCCTCAGTTATGATAAAAGATAAGTTAGATATAAAACCTTAGTCTCACAAATATAAGATAGATAGGATATCTTCTTTAATATTGTACCTGTAATTCTTGCTTGATAATTGTTTTGTTATATGTATTTTTACTATGTAAAAGTTAAAACCTTCCTTAAAAAAAAAGAAAAGGGGAAGTGCTGTGGATATCGCTCTGTGTAAATAAAATTCTGATTAGCCAGTGGCCAGGCAGGAAGTATAGGCAGGACAAGAGAGAAGAGAATTCTGGGAAGTAAAATGCTAGGGAGACACCACCAGCTGCCATCATGAAAAGCAACATGTAAAGACACTGGTAAGCCACAAGCCATGTGGCAAAGTATAGACTAACAGAAATGGATTTATTTAAGATAGAAAAAGCAGATAACAAGAAGCCTGCCACGGCCATACAGTTTCTAAACAATGTAAGTTTCTGTGTGCTTTCTTGGTTGGGTCTGAGCGACTGTGGGACTGGTGGGTAAGAGAGATTTGTCCTGACTGGGCCAGGCAGGAAAACTCTAACTACAACCTTGGAATGTTAAACAGCTTTGGGTGTCATCCCTTTTCCACCACACCATGGAGAAACTAATCACAGTATCCAAGGATGCGAAGGTGCTTCTGTTGGTCAGCAGAACCCTGAGCTGCAAACCTGACTGAGCTTGCCAGCCAGGAGCAACAAGCAAGATCTCAGTGCTGGGGAAACCCAGAACCAGGCTAGATTATCTCAGCTCTTAACATTGGGACTGTCATTTCTGCAGATACAAAAATCCCAGACATGCTGGGAAGGCTTTAGTGGAGGCCAGAGAGTTCCTCATCTCTGAAGAATCTGTCATATGGACTGGCTGATACCAGCATGAAATGGCAGAGATCTTTTGAAAGAAATTTCCAGTGTGCTGCTTCTAGACTTCCTTGGCTGAAATGGAAGGCAATGACTGCCTTGAGGCTGGCCTCTTCTCAGGAGCTTCACCTAAACCCATGTCCTGAGCAACACATGCCCAGTTCACCATCCCCAAAGCCACAGCACAGAGTGTGAGTTGTGTACAGGATGGTTAGATCCTCAGCATACTACTCCACTCAGTCCAGTCATCAGCCCATCATAAATCTCACAGTAGGTGCTGGCTGCCCCAGATGCAAAATCCAGGGATAAAACTTAAAGTATTGTATTCATGTTAAACCTCTTGAAGTTCAGGTGAGAGAGCTTATTCACTGTGGTCTTTGAGGTCATTTTTATGCCAAAGACTCACATCTAATCACAGGATGAGTTACAAAACATTTCAATATGTCTGTATTTTATATGTAAACAAGTGACAGTATAATAAATGCCTTTCTTTTGAATTTACTATGTGCCAGACCCTGTGGTAAAAATCTCTAAATGGACTGCTAATTCATTTAGTTATAATAGTTCACAGAGATGTTAACTGTCTCATCAAAAGTCCCACAGTAAGTACAGATGGGATTTTCCCACAGGCATTGTCCAACCACAGCCACATTCCATAGGAAGTTTCACCACAAGGTCCTATGTGGTGATATATTGTGTACTCTAATAAAATTTGCCTGAAGATCAGAGAGACTAAGGAACATGCCACTGCCACATCTTACCTCTATGATTCCTCAGCCTGAAGAGCTTGTAGTTCCTATCTCCTCACACCTTATATACCTTTCTCAGCCTTTCCATATCACTTACTTTCTAGTGCTAGGATTAAAGGCGAGTGATTCCCAAGTACTGGGATTAAAGGTATGTGTCACCACTGCCTGTCTCTGTTCCTCTCTGAAACTGAGACAATCTCATGTAGTCCAGGGTAGATTTGAACTCACAGAGATCCAGATGGATCTCTGCCTCCTAAAAGCTAATATTAAAAGTGTGTGCCACCGCTGTTTGGCATCTATGTTTAATCTAGTGGCTTGTTCTTTTCACTGTTCTTCAGGTATATTTTATTTGTGTAAACAATATATCAACATATGTCCCCCTTTTTGTTTAAATAACCATTATAGAATTCATATTACCTCTGGTGTCCAACTTTTGGCACACAAATTCACAAAAAAGCCACTGGCGTGTGGCTGAAGCTGGAGCTACAATAGCCAGAGTCTTAACTTAACCAGCTAAGTTTTTGTTGCAGCCTCTCTGCAGCAAATTCCATGTGTTTGGGGGCTCCAAAAATCACATGAGCAAGACCCTTTTGCACACTTCCCCATGCAGATGGCTATATCTTTTGCTTCTTTCCTCTCCTGGTGGAAATTTGACAGGCCCCCATGTCAAATTCTGTTCAGTCCTTTTGTATTATCATGGAAAAAACTCCTTCTCAGAGCAATTATAAAACCTAATGCCTTGGGTGACTGTCCAGGCAGCCAGCTGTTTCTGTCACTTCTCACATTTTTTGGAAGGCACTTGTTTGTACTTTCTGTTTAGTCAGTTAATATTATTTCCTTCTTGGGTCTCTGAGGGAGTTGAAAATTGGATAGTTATAGTTTTCTTTGTTAACAAATTCAGAAAAGAAACTCACTAAAGAGGTATAAAGTGTATAAGTTTGAAAGATATCAAAAGATAGTTTTCAGTTGGTAATACAAGCCAGGATAGAAAGTAAAATAGGTACAACATTTTGGACTCACTAAAATAGGGTAAATAATGGAGTATTTTCTCTGAATTTATCAAATGTTTATGGACTGTTTATTATTAATGTAGTTCTTGACTGTATATATTGTATATACATATGGTAATAGTTTTTCTTATATTAGTTATAACTTTTTATTGTTTTAGATAAAAAGAGGAAATGTGGTGATAAATTATGTAACCTAATAAAATTTGCCTAAAGAGTCCTACTCAGTGCTAGAAAGCACAGTTCATGTGGATGAGGCCCAGGGTTGTTCTGTCCTATATCACACACACACACACACACACACACACACACACACACACACACACATACAGAGAGACAGAGAGACAGAGAGACAGAGAGAGGCAGAAAGAGACAGACAGACAGAGAATTCTGCCTGTAAGGAGACCCGTCGAATGAGGCATGCACTGTTTTATGTTCTCCAGAATTCTGTGTTCTGAAGACCAGAGTCTGTGCTTTCATTAACGACTTACTAACTAAAGGTGTGAGAAAGTTGTTTTTTTGATGTTGTTGATGTTTTTAATTCATAAGGGAAAAAAAAAAACTCATTCTGAAGATCTAAATTAGAACAGAACCACCAGATCCAAACTCTGGTCCCTGGTTGGAAAACTGAGGCTCACATGGCGTCTGCATGTGTGGATGCCTCACACTAACACTGTAGAGTCCTATTTCACAACCTCCCTGTAAAACTGAACACAGGATGAGGTGGAAGAGGTGGGGGGGGCTGTGTAGCTCCTCTGGACATCCTCAGGCTTCCACTGTTTATAATAAATAAAAATGACCTAGTGAAGTTTTGCTGGATCTATTATAAATAAAAGAGCAAAGGACAACTCAGAAATCAAGTTCTTACTTCTCTTTTCTTTCTTTTTTTTTTTTTTTAATGGTAGGAAGTCAGTGGTGAGATCATTTTTACTCTATCACTAGAACATTTTCTTGGGAAAAATATGAACATGATTTCCTTTGAGAACTCTTACAGATCGATTTGTTTGGTCCTGAAGGTCCAACAGCCATCTGTTACTTGACTGCAGGAATAGTTTATTCATACTCTTGCCCATTCATCTGTTTTTTGTTTATTTTTTGCCCATTTCTCACTTACAATAAACAAAATCCTGTCAGAGTGTGATGGAAGGCAAACCTCCAGATTCACCTAGATTGGGGAAAATGGTGTTTGTCCAGGGGGAGGGGAAGTGGAGGGTAGAAAGAAGAAAAGACATTTCATACAGTTAAAACACATACAGGACCCAGGGAGATGGCTCAGAAAATAGTGTTTACCATACAAGCTTGAGGATCTGAGGCTAATCACCAGAATCCATGTGAAACAGCCCTATATAATGATGTAATCATAGGGCTGAGAAGCTAAAATTGGCCAATTCCTGGGACTTGCTGGCCAGCCAGACTAGTTGAACTGATGAGCTCCAGGTTCATTGAAATACCCTGTCTCAAAAAATAAGGCTGATTGATGAGTAGACCAGGCATTGACCCAGACCTCTACATGCATACACATGCACATGTTCTACACATGGGTCCATGTACACACACATACCAAAAATAAAAGCCATAGAAGATGGTTTTTTTTTTTTAACAGCTAGCCATGGAGTCCTCCTAGCTGTGTCTGATTTTAAATGGACCTTTGGGTTCCAAGGTCAGCATGGTAAGAAGAGAAATTCCATTCACCCAAACATTTATAACATTTGCTATACTTTTCATGTTGTTTGTAAAATATCTCATTCTTTCACCTAATCAAAACATTTTCCTTCAATAATTCAAAATAAAAATTTGTGAGAATGCATAGACTTTTCTGACAGGAGAGATAACATTCTTTTATCATCACAAGAACACTGACAAAGACATCAGTAGTTCCTCATCATCTCTTTCTAATGATTGTGAGTTAGTCCCCAGTTGTTGAATGGACAGTATGTCAAAACCAGACAGGAAGAATCAAGAGGGAAATATCCTTTATATCTGGAAATCCAGAGGAAAGACTCAACAAAGCCTTGATCAGCATCTGGAGAATCCCCTGGTATGGGATTTACCTCTAAAGTGACAGTGACATATGCAGAGCAGGTGGGGACTCAGAAAGTGAGTTAGCAGGCATCTTAAAGGGGGAGATTAGCAGCTTTCATGACCAAGACCACTTCACCTACCCCAGTACTCCCTGACATTGTTGTATTCCTATGTCAGTCTGCAGCCCATCTTTGAAAAGGAGGTCTGTGTTGCTCAGAACTTTTGTATCTGTGACTGGGCTTTGGACCTGTTGGAACCACTATGGTTCCCAGAAGAAACTCTGCAGCAATGAATGAAAGAAGATCAATGAGTAAACAGCAAAGCAGGGCAGCAAGTGGGTAGTTCAGTGATAATACTGTACTGTGGAGGATTATTTAATAGGGGATTAATTATAATTCCCTATTGAATTTTTAAGCAGCAAAATTATAATCACAATGATATGTATTTTGTGCCCCAATTTGATAAAAGGGTGTATTTCCAAATGAAATTATTTTTATTAATATAAAATAGAGAGATGTGATTGAGAATTTGTTTGTTTGTTTGTTTTTTGAGACAGGGTTTCTCTGTGTAGTTTTGGTGCCTGTCCTGAATCTCACTTTCTAGACCAGGCTGGCTTTGAACTCACAAAGATCTACCTGGCTCTGCCTCCTGAGTAGTGGGATTAAAGGTGTATGCCACTGCTGCCTGGCAAGAATGATAGTTTTTAACCTCCACTTACCATTTGACCAGCAAAAGAAGAAATAGAGAGTGGGAAGATCAGAATGCTCTTAAAAACTTAAGAACCCCTTGAGAACTGTGTGGGACAAGATGTGCCTGTATTTCAGAATTCTTCAGGTTTTGAAATATTTGAATCCATGTTCACTTTGTACAGGAAACAGTTTTGTAGAAATTTTGTACTTGTGGTTGTTAATGCTAAAACACCTTTAAATTTCAGAGTATTTCAGATTTCATATTTTTGGACTAATGATATTCAATTTATACTTGTTTTTCAAGACACACTGTCACCAAGGAAATTCCCATTTCTCTCACTCCATAATAGTGGTGCTCAAATAGGGACCTGGACAGTGGACACCTGACTCTAGAGAACTCACATTGGTCAGACAAGGGGGTTCCTCATTGAGTCCTTGCCCAGCTCTAGGGATTTGAATTGACTGGGACAGTGAGAGAATAAGAAATGGCAGACAGACAGACAGACACACACACACACACACACACACACAAGCTGGGAATGTGTGGTCTGGGCTTCCAGATGGAGAAGCTGTAGCACCCTAGAAGCTCAGCATGTTTATTATAAACAGTAGAACAGGGGTATGGTATTATTGTACAAAGCTGAACACGGAGGCAGGTTTATGGGATATAGCTGAATCATGAAAGCAGGTTTAATCAGGCTCAGTAAGGCAGTGTCTGTAAAAAGGCATTCTTCAAGCTATAACTCTGGCGGCAGCGAAAAAGTTATCAACATCATACTTGGACAAAAAGGAGATGTTTTGACTTTTCCCTGAGTGTATCATGGGAAGGCTTTGCCATTTTCTGGTGGGACTGGATTTTGGTTCTTGGCATGGCTTGCTCATATCAACAACATGGGCAGGAAGCTGGCCTGTCATGGACCTATCTCTGAGTTTGTGGTATAAGGGAGTTTCTTGGTACTTGAGTGTCCCTGGCCTAGCTGAACTACATCAGGTGATTTGGGATGGATTCAAGAGAAAGAAATTATCTAAGGGCTTCCTCTGCTTCTCATACCTGATGGTTATATACAGATATTAGTCCATATTTCAGGCTATAAAGTATGAGCAGTAAAATGCTAAGAATTTTTTCTTAGAGTGGGCCTGCTGGGCTCTTTTCCTCTCTTAATTCATTTGATTGGCTGGAAAAAAGTGGACATGCCCAGAGCTAGAAGAGGCATAGATAGAAATCCTTAAAACTTGTGGAGACATCATTTCCAGTCTTCAGTTGGTATTGGCATAAAAACAGACACATGAATCAATGGAATTTAATTGAAGATCCTGACATAAATCCACATATGAATGAATACCTGATTTTTGACAAAGAAGCCAGAATTGTAAAATGGAAAAAAGAAAGCATCTTCAACAAATGGTACTGGCATAACTGGATGTCAACATGTAGAAGAATACAAATAGATCTATATCTATCTCTATGTACAAAACTCAAGTACAAATGAATCAAAGACCTCCACATGAATCCAGTTACACTGAACTTGATAGAATAGAAAGTAGGAAGTAGTCTTGAACATATTGGCACAGGAGACTACTTCTTAAATATAATACCAGTAGTACAGTCACTGTGATCAACTAATAATAAATGGGACCTTCTGAAACTGAAAAGCTTCTGTAAGGTAAATGTCACACATGGTCAATACAACAAAATGGCAGCCTACAGAAAGCTATGTAATGTTTTTATTTGTGAGTTAGTTAGAACATGGTTTTATTTAAAATACATAAATACTAGGCTATGGATTGATAGCTTAGGGGTTAAGAACACTTACTGCTCTCACAGAGGACCCAAGTTTGATTGCCAGCACCCACATGATGGCTCACAAACATCTATAATCTGTCTACCTCTCTATCTATCATCTATCTGTCTATCTATCTATCTATCTATCAATCTATCTATCTATCATCTATCTATCCAAATAGTATCTTGGTAGCATTTCCTAGTTATAGCATTTTGTCTTTGTTTTGTTTATCTCTTTCCACCTCTGCTGCCATTGGTTCACTTGAGCTTAATTCCAATTCTTAGATTCCTACACCCATTTTCTAACCTCAACCTCAATTAGTTTTCCACCATCCCAATCTTTCCTCCCTCTTTCAAGGATGCTTAAATCCACAATCTGGTATGTTCCCTCACTAACATCCCTCCAATGAATGTCAACATCTTCCAGACATTTACACATCTATGCTTGGATAAGGAATAGCTTGAGTAGCCTTTGTTTACCTCTTAGCTCAGTTTTCCAAACCCTAGTGTGAGTGTGCATGCCAATTATTAGGAGGCTACTAGGAAGTCTTCATAGAGAAAAGTAAAATAAATGATGAAATAAATTTTGGGAATTCTGGGAAAGTAATTTTATGATCTTCTTCATTGCAGCCTTCAATATGTAAGTGTATATTTTGAATTTGAAAAATAGAAATGCATTATTCAGTGTTACCTGAATTTGAATGAGTCATCTCACACTGAAACATGCACCCACATTCACATTCTTAATCATGTATCTCATGACTAGGCTTCTCAAACTGAACATACATGAGAAGACACTTATTTCTCCTGTCATATCAATATCATGTAAATTCTGTGATTAATACAGACAAGCCATGAAGAAAGATTAAAAGACATGTGCATTATACTATAGATTAGCTTTTCATTGACAGCTAAGCCAAGTATTTTCAAATCCCACGCATTTCTTACATTCAGTGCTGTTGGTCAGAAGCCCAGCATAGCACACCCAAGCAGCATTCTGTCTACTGAGAAATGAGGCTGGAGTCTAATGGGACTGCATTTCTTTCTTAGAGATCTAGGGAAGAATTTACTTGCAAGTACCCTGCATAGGGGACTGAGGTCACAGCTTTCTTGATGGCCACCTGCTGGTCACAGGCAGCTTCTCACAGAGCTCTCTCTTGCCTTCCCACCTGACCCCTATCTCAGAACCAGCAAGAGCATCAGATTATTCATATGCTTGGAATTTCCTCAACTTTTCTGTCTTCCTCATCTGCTTCCTGACTGGTTTAGTTTTCCTCCTTCTGTGCTTCTGGGGTTAGATTATGGTCACCCAGATAATCCAGAATACTTCATTACCTCAAACTCTTTACTAGACTCACAAAGGCAAAATCCATTTTGTTCTACAGATCAGGACATGGGTATCTCTGGGGATTAAATTCTGCCTACACAACATCACCAGGGCTGAATGGTCTTTCTTTCCCTCTGTCATTAAGACAGGTGTTCCAGGGTACACTTCTTACCCTCAGCCTGTTATCTCAACTAAGGCATCATAGGAATCCCTTGGCTTTGCATTCCATGGCCTTGGGACTTCTGGAGATGTTAGCAACACCAATATCTTATTCTCCTTTTCTCTTCAGTGTCAATTTGGCATTAGAAAGTGATCAATAAAAGTGCAGATTTCATGAATTGAACTAAACATAACTTCTTCACAGCTCACACTAAACTGAACTTTAAAGACAGTTGCAGGCTGGGCACCAAAATCTAGTGTTATTTAGTGCTATTTATAGGTGTCCCTTGAAGTGTGACATCAACTCACCATGCAGAGGATATAAATAATATTCTTAAAAACACATTGAAAAATACTTCCTAAAGTATTTTTCAGGCCCTGTAAATTGGTTGTCTCAAGGTTCCTATCCCATTAAATGAAAGGCATTAATGTCTCCAGAAGATAAATGTACCCTAAAACAAACTAGCCCCTTTGGCTCTGAGTTTTTTATTGGGCTTTTAGTCTGTGTCTATGGAGAGCTAAAACTTAAAATCCCAGCTCTGCAATGACAGAGAGTTTCTAAGTTCCTAAGGCTTTTGATATTAAGAATTGTGCTATGACTGGATACAGATCTAACACAAGACATAGTGTAGTAGCATAGTGACATTTTATAAGTGTGTCTAATGTACTGATTTTTTTAAAAAATGCAGTGCAACCCAGAGAAACTTCCAGACTCTCCACAACATGAATCTTAGGAAGTGGCTAATCTGTCATTGTCACAGGAAAATGAAAAAATATGAGAGCCTCCTGACTTGAGAGACACAGCGGAGATTTAAATATGTTCAGGGGCTATGTAGATGAACTTTCATGTCCTACCTTCCCCCTTTACCTCTGGGTGTGATGAAAATGTTTGCTTTTAAACATTAGTTTGTAGTTAGAATTTTCCTGCCTGGCCCATAGTCAGGACAAATCTCTCTCACCCGCCAGTCCCACAGTCGCTCAGACCCAACCAAGAAAGCACACAGAAACTTATATTGCTTATAAACTGTATGGCCGTGGCAGGCTGCTTGTTATCTACTTCTTCTATCTTAAATTAACCCATTTCTGATAATCTATACTTTGCCACATGGCTTGTGGCTTACCAGTGTCTTTACATGTTGCTTCTCATGGCGGTGGCTGGCCGTGTCTCTCTCCAGCCTTCTACTTCCCAGAATCCTCTTCTCTCTTGTCCCGCCTATTCTTCCTGCCTAGCCACTGGCAAAACAGCATTTTATTTGTACAGAGTGATATCCACAGCACTTCCCCTTTTCTTTTTTTTTTTTAAGGAAGGTTTTAACTTTTACATAGTAAAATTACATATAACAAAACAATTATCAAGCAAGAATTATAGTTACATTATTAAAGATATCCTATCTATCTTATATTTGTGAGTCCAAGGTTTTATATCTAATTTATCTTTTATCATAACTGAGAAAATTATAACTATCTAGTCTTCAACCACATCAAAGACCTCAGAAGGATATAATATTACCTGAGAACCGGGAGAAGGATGTAAGCAACTTTTGGGAGTCTTATAGGGTAGACAGAGACAGCTGGCAGCCTGGACAGTCACCTAATGTTCCTTTGTAAAGTTGGGGCATCTGTCTTCAGCCCACAGGGCTAGAGTCTCTTGGTCACTTCTCTCAGTGTCCTGTAGAATGTCTGGCAGTTTCATCTGCAAAGCAGGAAGCTGAAGGACCATTTTGTCAAACAAAGTTCAGTGGTCACCTTTCTATGGGTCCTGCATGTCCAGTTGATCGAGCAGTCCAGGCAAGAACAGTTTCTTGCCCAAATGGCTATTTTTGCCAACATGAAGATAAACTCCATATGAAGTGTCTTCAATGCCCATGTTCCTCTCTGAAGTAAATTGGTGCTGCCAGGAGCAGACATGTCTCACTGTCCAGAAAGTCTAAATTTTAAAAATATTTTAAATGTCATATTCTGTAGACCTTTAAAGTGTTTGAAGATTACCTGTCTATCTGATATCTCTGTGTATACCTAGAAGACTTAACTAACATGGCTATGAGTATGATTATCATAGATGGCCAATTATTAATCTATTTTTAATTATCCATTATAATTTTAAATGAGCTATATAAACATAATACCTTAAACACGAGTAGAAATACATACATAGTATAACAAAATTAACTTTAAGTTTGTATCAATAGACTAAAGTCTATAGCAATGTAAAACATTTTAAACAAGTTGTTTCTTTTTAGAAGTAAGTTCCTTAATCTACCCTTTTATCCTATTATATCTATATCCTATCCCCTTTTCTTCTTTAGAAAGAGATTGCATTTATAGTCAACCCAATTTAAATAAAAATATTGGTTTTTCTCTGTCCCACACCAGAGGGCTCTTCTGATTTGGGACACAAGAATCTCTTAACCTTTTCTTTTAGCAATATGTCTGGGTTTAGAGAAGGAGTGAGCCAATTCCATCTCCAAAGCCAGCTTGATAATTTTGGGAATGTGGGCCTAGTTTCTCTTACTACTTCCTGCTGAAGGGGGGCACTGTATCTTATGGGGATACAAAGAAAATTTTAGGATTATAGAGTAGTCCGTTAGGCTGAACCTCTGAGCCAGTTGCCTTGAAACCATTCTGGATGTCAGATCATCTGGGCCATGGTGTCATCGGAGACCTTTCAGGTGGTCTTGGCTGATCAAACCTGATGTATCTTAATCTGGAACAAATCCACAGCCTCTGGCTTTCTGTGGAAACAAAAGCAGAGACTCCTTTCCAAAGCAACATATCCTTATATCCAAATTTTGAAGTCAAGGTACCTTTAAAATTTACATATTTGTTTAAGTCAACAACTTTTATGATCAAATCTTTTTCTGCAGTTAAAAATCCCAAAGACATGGGTGCCACTTGTAGTTAGAATTTTCCTGCCTGGCCCATAGTCAGGACAAATCTCTCTCACCCGCCAGTCCCACAGTCGCTCAGACCCAACCAAGAAAGCACACAGAAACTTATATTGCTTATAAACTGTATGGCCGTGGCAGGCTGCTTGTTATCTACTTCTTCTATCTTAAATTAACCCATTTCTGATAATCTATACTTTGCCACATGGCTTGTGGCTTACCAGTGTCTTTACATGTTGCTTCTCATGGCGGTGGCTGGCCGTGTCTCTCTCCAGCCTTCTACTTCCCAGAATCCTCTTCTCTCTTGTCCCACCTATACTTCCTGCCTAGCCACTGGCCAAACAGCATTTTATTTGTACAGAGCAATATCCACAGCATTAGTTTACAATGTTATAAGTACATCATATTTAAATTCAAAATTAACTTTAAATTAGTTTGAATAATTCAGTCAGCCATTCAACCCACAGTGAAAAGATACACAGATTATTTGACTGAAATCAGCCACAATTCAGTTCCAAGGCATGACTGGTTTATGATTTTACTGTTTTCCTAATAAATCAAAATAACTTTGCTCAGGGAAAGGTGATATGCATTGGGATCCTATGTCCCAACATTAGTAAATTCAATATACATTCAAGTGGTAAAATAGCGAAAACCAACATGAAAAATGAAAAGTGAAAGTGGTGTGCAGGTTCACTTTTAGCCATATTTGGGGTTAGCTCTAATTATGGAGCATCAGTAGAAAGAATGGAAATATAAGTACAGATGTCTGCCCTCAATGATTACTTACCTGACCTACAATATTTCAGAAAAGTGGACAAAGAGTGAGAAATGGAGGGACAATTTATAGATGTAGTCATGCCTTAGTATCTACAATAACTTAATGCCAGAATGTAGAAGTCAAACCCTTGTATAATGTGCTATGGTGTTTACATACAATCTATATGCAGCAGGCTATGTCATTTATTAATCTATGCAGTAGTTATAATACTGATTCTTTCTAAATCTATTCAGTTATTGTTTGGTTGAACCTGTCAGTGCACAGCCCAAGGATATGGAATACCACTGTTCTCTCTCTCTCTCTCTCTCTCTCTCTCTCTCTCTCTCTCTCTCTCTCATGTGCATGTATGTTTGTGTGTTCATCTATAGAGATAAACACAAATACATATACAAATAAAAGTAAGTTGTTGAGTTTTTTAGCAGTGAGCTATTGCTGTTCAAATACTTTAAATTAAAATATTCATTTTCATTTTATACAGTTAGTTCATTTTCAGAAGCAAAAGTCCCTTGTCCTATACAACTTACACCTCTGCTTGGTCTATCTCTGTTCTCTCTGCAGCTTGACTTCAAATCTCCATTGCTCTTGCCAAAAACCTCATGAGGTGCCCTGGGAAAGGTTCAGGACTCCTAGTGGAGTGTTGGCTCAGGTTACAAAGCCCTATTTACAGGAGCTCAGTAGTACATAGGAGGCCATGTTTGTGGCAATTAAACCCAAAGCATGGTGGGAAGGCTCATTTGTCTCAGGCCAAGCAGAAACCAGAGGCATATGTGTGAGTTCTGAAGCTTGGAAGTAGCCTTGTTAGGGAGACATCTGAGTGAGAAAGATGAGTACTGGTGGTGAGGAACAATGAGGCCCTTTTCTCTGTTGCTTTCCCATTCAATCACAGTGCAGAGGACAAGCAGATGTGGATGGAACAGCCAGGAATAAAGCAAGAAAACTAGGAAGAAGCAATGGTGACCTGAGAGAGTTTACCAAGAGCAGTGGGTGTTTTGCAGGAAGCTAGGTTCACAATCCCCAAGGAAGAAGGCTAGATAAGTGAACTGAGGCAGACAGGAAGCTGCCAAGGAGAAACAGTATGGAGAACATGGGCTTTGTCCTTCAAGAATGTCACCAGTGAAGACTTTTATGATCAGAACCTTAATTGTCATTAACAAGGCGTCCTTTCAAAGGAAGTCCAAGTGGCACAGGCATATCTGAATAGAATGGCAGAAGTCATAAAGCCAGCACAGCTGCTTGACAAAGATCCAGGAAAGCTGAGCCATGTGATGGCTCTATGCCACCTTTGGTTTTCATCTCCACTCATTGCATACTTGGAGCACTTTTAATATTTGTATAATTTGAAGATATTGGATTGATGGAAAATTCATTATGAATCACTTATGCCTTCTCCCAGGAATGCTGCTTCTAAGCTTCCCTAGGACAGTCCTCAATATACTATTTCCCCTGCTTTTAGGGAGATATCCTTATCTATCTGAAGGTCTTCCTTATGCCTTAGAGGTTGTGACACATAAAGAATCCAGAAATTTCCTCATGAGGCTATGAGACATTCTTGAAATATCTGTCCCTGTACTTACACAGGAACAAGATAGTCAAAACAAAGTAATTCAGAAAGGTCAACATGATTTGGTAGGCTAGAGGAGTTGGCCACAGTTCAGATTACAAGCCTTTTCTCACTGTACACTCAGACAATTATGTGGCATACAACTCTTCCCTTAACAGAGACATATTGATGAACAAAGTATGGAGTGGAAAGATGATAAAAAGTATGAAACATAAAGACCTCCCTTTCTTAGAAATATTAGCTCATGCAGAGCCACTGTGGTGTCATATGACCAAGGAAAAACAGAATGCCAGGATTATACATAAAGACAATTCTCTAAAAATATAAATATGAACACTGTATTATGCCAGAATTTGAATAATAACTACAGCAGCTTTGGCCTGAGGATTTTCCCTGGGCACTCTGACCCCTAGGAGTTAATAACACACTGCTTGTAGCATGGCAAAATGCCTAGGGTGGGCTTGAAGATTTTGTTTTGGTCTAGTGTCCTTCAAGCAACCAAATGTACCAGCCTGAGAACAGGCTGTCATACGCCTCTAGATTCTTAAAAATTGGGTTATGGGTTAATAAATAAGAATAATAACTTTGTTTATTAATGATGTCAAAACTTGAGGGAAAATTATTGGAAATGATAACTCTGTTCTATCATAGTTTATTATTAATGATGACTAAAAGATAAGCAAAAGGAATTGAAACATATGTCAAAAAACAAAAATAATATGATCTATGTTTTAGAAAAACATGAATCTATCCTTGCTTATTAAATTTGTATAAATAAAGAAACATTCTGGCTGCTAGGCAGTTGGGCTGCAAGATTCTCTTGACCACCATGGCCTGGCTCATTTCATTCCCCAGTCGATTTCTTGCATTCTTTGTAGGACTCATCCACTGCCAGTGATGGCTCCCAGCATCCAGGGGAAAAGTTTGCAAAGGAACCAAAGACTCATAGAACCATTTGTATCTTTAAATATACGAGTACTCTTTCATGGGGCCCATTATCCTTGTGGTCTACATTTCCATTCCATAAAAATACTTGCCAATTTACCACAGGCAAGGTCCATCTCAACAGTGCTGTTTTTTTGTAGTGGCAGAAATTGCTTCCATCTGCTTTCTTCTTCTTCGCTGATTTATCGCTGAGATGACTGACAGGTTACTTCACAGTGACAGCAAAGCATTCATAGTGGTTATCTGTTTAAATTACAAGACAGGAGACACAGCAGATGAGACATGCTTTTATAAGCACACCATCAGCCTCCTGACAACTGATGGTAGTGGAGCCTATATAGTTTGTCTGGAGAACTCTGAATAGAAATTTCATTTGTGAATCAATTCTAGAGGCTACACATGAAATTAAGAACCTACCCTTGAAATGTCAGGAAAGAGCCCTTCCTTCCTTCCCCCAAGACACTTTGCTCTCTTCTGTTGTAAGTCTCCAAAACTATGTGAAATAAGAAAAGAAAATTCAAAATTTGCTTCAAGGATGAGCAAGTCTGGTTTTGAATCTCCCATTCTTATGATGGGAAAGAACACTGGAGGGAGAACTTGAAGACATGGACAGAAACACTAGCAGGGAGATGAAGAGAGTAACATGCTTTGGGGCCTGTTGAGGCAGACCACTGAGTAATAGCTACAACCTACAATAGCATTTCTTACCCTGGGTATGCTATTGTCCCTTCTCTCATCCTCTCAGAACTACTTCCTGTTCTTTTCCCATGGTGCAAAGTTGATATCTAAGCCAAGATGACCTTGATTCTAGCACCCAAGGGTAGCATGCCTCATTTCCATATGGATTTAATTTTTCCTCTGGATGGACTCCTGCTTAAAACAGACCGCAGGAGAACACTACTGGAACCACAGGCTCTTTCACAGTCCCCATTCTCTCACTTTTCAGTTAGACTTCACTAGCACCTCCCATTTGTCCTCATCCCTGAGCCCTGCATAGAGCCAAAGGTTGGCGTCTGGTCTAAGGAACAAAATAATCTCATAAACCAGTGAGTTCAAGCATATTCTCTACTTTCTCCTGCATTAGATTTAGGTTATCTGATCTTATATATACCAGACCAGATAACCTGACATCCTTTATACATTTGCAGTTGAACTTTGTACATGGTGAGAGATATGGATCTAGTTTCATTCATGTGAATATTCAGTTTTATTGGTACCATGATGTGACTATACATTATCATTAAAATACCACTTGCATTCTAAGAGACTGGAATCTCACAGCCAAAGATAATAATACATTTTGAGGTCATTTAAGACCTAAGACTGCTAATCTAATATGCAGCCTGTTTGTTTAACCTACATTTAAGAGAAAAATGTAACAACCAATAAAATTTGCCTTGGATTTCCCATGAAATAAACTTTTGCATTTCTTTAGTCCTAAATTATGTATTCTTCCATGCCCCTGACCCAGAGAGCAATTGTATGTGTATTATTGTAGTTAATTCTGAAAACAACCAGTAAGTTAAAAGCAACCTTATAAATTAAATATCCACAATAAATGTTGAAATTAACTGTGGAGAATGCTTTATAGAATTTGTTTGTCATCTGGCTCAGTTGGAGTCAGCCAATAAAGTTTCATCTCTTGAAAACTCTGTTATAAATTATTCCTCATTTCTTTCCCATGTGATGCTTTCTGTGCTGTTCAATGAACACACAGCAAAACCCTTTGTTGGGGGCAAATACATGGAGACAGACAAGATAGACAACAGGAAGACATAAGGACACAGACTCATAATCATACAACAGATAGATTGCAGTAGGCTAGATACCAGAAGTTACAGAGAGATGAAAGATATACAGAGAGAAAGAGAGATTTCAAATCTGGGCTTGCTCTTGATCAAACTATTCTAAAGGCAAGTGCTTTTATTCTTTCCTTAATGTGACACTGATACATTTTGATGACTGAGTTTCTCACTGTTTGTTAGAGATATTGTATTTTCTCCAATGTGTGCTTTGGCTTCTTTTTTAAAAAAAAATTAGGAGGCTGAGTGAAAATAGACTGATGTGTGGGTCTTCAATCATATTCCATTGTTTAATGTATCTTTTTATGTCAATTCCATACTGTTTTTACTACTGTGTCTCTGTAGTATAACTTGAAAGCTGAAATTGTGATGCCTCTGGCAGTGCTATTATTGTTGTGCATTAATTCAACTACCCTGGGTCTTATGTGTTGCTATATGAATTTTTTAGGATTTAAATTTTTTTCTGTGAATAATTGGGTTCAAGTTTTGATGAAGATCATGTTGAATTTGTGGATTGTTTTTGATAGGATGGCCATTTTCAAAATATTACTCTACTAATCCCTGTGTGTGGATATCTCTCCATCTTTTAGTGTCTTCAATTTCTTTCTTAGGTGTCTTAAAGTTTTCATCATATAAGTCTTTTGTTTCCTTGATTATAATTATTCTAAGAAAAAAAACTTTAGAGCCTCTTGTGATTAGTATTGTTTCCCTGATTTCTTTCTTGGTATGTTTGTCATTTAGATTTATGGAGGCTACTGATGAATAGTGAAGGTGGTTGTGATCTTAAAGAGGTTTGGGAAGGGATTGAATATGATTATTGACACATTGTACAAGACTCTCAAAGAACTGATTAAAAAAATGAGAACAACAAAAGTTCCAATTGGCAGCTGTCCTTGTTCAGTTCCAAATGTAATTCAAATTTTGAATGAACATTCTGAATATGAGATGCTATTATTCTAAGAAATCAAATTTTGTTTTGTGAATAGCATACACTTATGTTTTATTAATCTTCTGCTAAATGTTGACTTCCCAAGATCATTACCTATATTATATTAAATGCCCCTTTGTAATTAATTTTATATACAAGTAATAAACTTTGACTCTCTCCTCAGAAGCTTATTGCAGAGGGTGATTTGACAAGTATGTGTAAAAAGCTTGGGAATCATAAAATGTGCTATATTGTTAGACTAATTTTTCAAAGATTTATTTTATTTTTGTTTACATGTATATGTGTATGGGGGTGTCAATAGATACCAGAAAAGGGTGTCAGATCCCTGGAGCTGGAGTTATAGGTGGATCTAAGTTGCCTGTGTTTACTGGGAAATGAACATGGATTCCCCTGGAAGATCAGAAAGAAGTATGAACTATTAAAACACATCTCTCACTCCTGTGAGGCTTTTTTTTTTTTTTTGAGAATTTTATTTTATTTTAGAGAATGGGCTTATTGCTGATAAAAATAGGAAACTTTAAGAAAATGAATGCTGTTCTATTTAGTTTCCAGAAGTAAACTAAATTTACTCTTACGGTATACTGCATTTTTTTCTCCTTTTTTTATTTATTATATTTGTGTTTTAATTTTACACATCAGCCATGGGTTCCCCTGTCCTCCCCCCTCCCGCGCCCACCCCCACCTTGCCCCCATTCTCTCCCCTCCATTCCCATCTCCTCCAGGGCCAAGACTCCCCTGGGGATTCATTTAAACCTGGTGGATTCAGTACAAGCAGGTCCAGTCCCCTCCTTCCAGGCTAAGCAAAGTGTCCCTGTGTAAGCCCAAGGTTCCAAACAGCCAGCTCATGCACTAAGAACAGGTCCTGGTCCCACAGCCTAGATACCTCCCAAACAGTTCAAGCTATTCAATTGTCTCACTTATCCAGAGGGCCTGATCCAGCTGGGAGCTCCACAGCCTTTGGTTCATAATTCATGTGCTTCCATTTGTTTGGCTATTTGCCCCTGTGCTTTGCAGATCACTTTCTAAATATAACACCAGTAGCACAGACCTGTGAGACTATTTTACAGGTTAGGGAAAAAAGAATATGGAAAAATAGAAGTTGAAATTTGCCAATCAGTAACACGAATAAAATTCCTTAAAAATTTAAAAGCAAAGGAAATTATTTAGTATATATATATATATATATATTCAATCACATTTTCTGAACTTCAGTGGTGGCACAGGTAGAATGAATACATTAGTTGTTTCCCTGGAGTTCTTATGAATCAGTGTGTGGGAAGGTGTTAGATCAACAAACGAGTGAGCTGGAAGCAGCAAGTGCTGTAATCCAAGTTTTATAATGAAGATATGTGTAAATTACTGTGAGAACCAAGGCAAGTATGAAGAGGCAGCAGAGAAGTTTTTGTAAATATGGTAATGAATTTTTTAAAAATTAGCAACAAAAAAGAGTGCATTATTGTTCAGTAAAAACAATTTAAAAATAACAGAATGTCATTTCATGTCTATCATACTAGCACAAATACAAAGGATTATGGTATGATGGGAAATGTCTAGAAATAGGATTCTCAATATTTCAGGCTCTCAAGGGAGTAAGTTGGTACCAACATTTGTAGAACAGAATGGAGATACCAAGTCAAACTGAAAATACATATTAGGAAGCAATTCTGCCCCTAAGTACATATTCCAGAAAAATCTTCAGATGTGTGAAAGATAAGAAAATGAACACTCATAGTTGATAGCTCAGACCAGGACTGATGACTAACTGAGATGCCTATTTAACATATCAAAGCATATCTGGCCACCAGGTTCTCCTAGAATCTCCTAGTTTCCACCTGTTACAGGATGTAGCTTGCAAACCCTACCCACTACCTTGAACTCTCCAGCCCAGGTGCTGGGCTACCCTTCCCTATATAATCTAGCCATTTTGATTACCCTGACCTTTTGTCTATACCCTTTACTCTCCTGGCTCTCCCCTCTCCTGACATGGCCTGATTCAGGATCATGTTCACTCTGGACTGTCCCAGATGTCTCTGCCTCTGGCTTTGTCTCCCATATATCTACAATAAACCTTCTCCACGATACCTAGGAGCAGTTATGTCCTTCCTTTTTATTTTTTTTTCATTCAATAGAAATACTGCACACAGTAGAGAAAAAACAAAGATGTAACTGAAGTACATATCAAGGAGGAAGCACAGTCCATCATTACATATTGTTCTGTGTTCATATAATATACACAAATGTCACATGCTTGAGTAAAATTCAGACCCACCCACTCCACTTAGAAAATGTTTGATTTTGCATTTAATCATGATGCCCACCAGAGAATTCTCTTGCTCACCTGGCCTCCTTATCAGCGACACTTCTCCCCTTGCTTTCTGTTCTGCCTCCTCACTCCCACCAACTATGTCCCTTCTTGCTGTCTATCAAAGACCGAACTAGTTGTTTGCTATAGTGTGGATCTGGAATGTCCCACCCCTCCCTGTTAATGTCTTGGTCTTCAGGGTAGAACTCTTAGGAGGTTGCAGATCTTAACAGGTGGGTGATGCCTGGGTTGGAGAGGTTGTGAAACTCTGAGCTATTTCTCTTTCCTTGCTTATTGTCCATGAATAAACAGGCCTACTCTGACATATACTTCCACCATGGTATTGCAAAAGCAATGGCAACAGTCAACTTCTGTGGAATAATTCTTTTATGCACTCTGACGATGTTTTGCTCTCATTAGTTTAATAAAGAGCTAACTGGCCAATAGCTAGGAAGGAAGAGGTTAGGTGGGAGACCATGGGAGATCTTTCCATCTTCTGACATCTTTTCCAATTTTTTTCTTCAAAGACTTGAAGTTCTTGTCTTACAGCTCTTCCACTTGCTTGATTAGAGTTACACCAAGATGTTATTGCAGGATATTTGGTCATACTGTGAGCCTCAAGGTTTTGTTATTTATTGGAAAAACCTGCCTTTAGCTGTGGTGTGGCCCAGCCCTAGTATATACCCTTAGTCTAAGAGAGTTCTGTTTATTGTAAACAGGATTAAGTAAAATCAACCATAGGTCAAGAGATGGAGCAAGCAACTACTTGACAGAAAATAGCTGTAAACAGTAAGAGGGAATCAAGAAGATGGATAGAGAGACACAAAGGAAGTAGTAGGGAGGGAACTGGAGTTTGGTGGTTCTTTTTGGTTTGAGATGGTAGAAGAAGGTCAGCTGCCTGCTTTCTCTGCTTCTCTGAGCTAGCAGGTTTTAACCCCAGCATCTGGCTCCTGAGCCTTTATTGGTTTAAAAAAAAAAAAGGATAAAGACTTAGTTAAAACAACATTTGTAACTCTACATGGAGGCAGCTGAGGCAACAGTGGCAGGATACAGAGGTCCCAACAGGCCTCTGCCTGAGCAGTGAGGCTGTGGCTGCTGAGGCATAGTCAGTAGCTGAAATAGTAGAAGGTTTAGATGCACCTAGTGTGTCACAGACATAAAAACAAGATATTTTATTATTTGTGGCTTTTGTAAAGGGTATTGTTTCCCTGAATTCTTTCTCAGACCACTTATCTTTTATATACAGAAGGGCTACTGCTTTTTTGAGTTAATCTTGTATCCAGCCACTTGACTGGAGGTGTTTATCAGTGGTAGGAGTTCCTAGGTAGAAGTTTTGGGGTTGCTTATGTATACTATCATATCAGCTGTGAATAATGATACTTTGACTTCTATCCCACTTACATCCCCTTGACTTTCTTTAGTTTTCTTATTGCTCTTGGTAGAATTTCAAGTATTATATTGAATAGATATGGAGAGAGTGGATAGCCATATCTTGTTTCTGATTTTAGTAGAATTGCTTTGAGTTTTCGTTTAGTTTGATACTGGCTATTGAATTTTTGTATATTGCTTTTATTATGTTTAGATATGTCCCCTATATCCCTGATCTCTCCAAACTTTTATCATGCAGAGATGTTGGATTTTGTCAAAGGCTTTTTCAGCATCTAACAAGTTGTGATTTTCTTCTCTCGGTTTGTTTATATGGCAGATTATATTGACAAATTTTCATTTTTTTCAACTAATCTTGAATCTCAGGGATTAAGTTTACTTGATCATGGTGGATGATCTTTTTTATTTGTTCTTGGATTCAGTTTACATGTATTTTATTGAGTATTTTCCATCAATGTTCATAAGGGAAATTGGTCTGTAATTCTCTTTCTTTGTTGAGTCTTTGTGTGATTTGGGTATTAGGGTGACTATGGACCCATAAAATGAAATTGGCAATGTTCCTTCTATTTCTATTTTGTAGAATAATTTGAGAAGCATTGGTATTAGCCCTGCTTTAAAAGTCTGATAGAATTGTCTACTAAAACAGTCTGGCCGTGGGTTTTTTTTTTTGGTTGGGAGACTTTTTATTACTGTTTCTATTCCCTTAGGGGTTATAAGTCTATTTAAATTGTTTATCTGATCTTGACTTCACTTTGGTAAGTGGTATCTATCAAGAAATTTGTCCATTTCTTTTAGATTTTCCAATTTTGTGGAGTATAGATTTTTGAAGTATGACCTAATGATTCTCTAGATTTCCACAATGTCTGTTTTTATGGCCCCATTTTCTTTTCTGATTTTGTTAATTCGGATATTCTCTCTCTGCCTTTTAGTTTGTTTGGATAATGGCTTATCTATCTTTTTGATTCTCTCAAAAAAACAACTCTATTTTATTGATTATTTGTGCTGTTCTCTTTGTTTCTATTGTATTGATTTCAGCCCTCAGTTTATTTCCTGCTATCTACTCTTGAGTGAGTTAGCTTCTTTTTGTTCTTGAGTTTTTAGGTGTTGTTAAGTTGCTAGTATGAGATTTCTCCAATTTCTGTATGAAAGTATTTAGTGATATGAATGTTCCTCTTAGCACCACTTTCATTGTGTCCCATAAGTTTGGGTATGTTGTGTAGTCACTTTCATTGTAATCTAGGAAGTCCTTAATTTTACTTCTTTATTTCTTCCTTGACACAGTAGTCATTTAGTAGAGAGTTGTTCAGTTTCCACGAGTTTATAAACTTTCTCTTGTTTCTGTTATTGTTGAGATCCAGCTTTAATCCATGGTGGTATGATAGGGATGCCAGGAGTTATTTCAATTTTCTTTATTATTATTATTATTATTATTATTATTATTATTATTATTATTATATTAGTGTTTTAATTTTACACATCAGCCATGGGTTCCCCTGTCCTCCCCGCTCGCACCCAACCCCACCTTCCCCCCATCCTCTCCCCTCCATTCCCATCTCCTCCAGGGCCAAGACTCCCCTGGGGATTCATTTAAACCTGGTGGATTCAGTACAAGCAGGTCCAGTCCCCTCCTTCCAGGCTGAGCAAAGTGTCCCTGTGTAAGCCCAAGGTTCCAAACAGCCAGCTCATGCACTAAGGACAGGTCTGGGTCCCATTGCCTGGATGCCTCCCAAACAGTTCAAGCTATTCAACTGTCTCACTTATCCAGAGGGCCTGATCCAGCTAGGAGCTCCATAGCCTTTGGTTCATAATTCATGTGCTTCCATTTGTTTGGCTATTTGTCCCTGTGCTTTTTCCAATCTTGGTCTCAACAATTCACACTCTTACAGTCTTATATCTGTTGAAACTTGTTTTGTGACTGTGTATGTGGTCAATTTTGTAGAATGTTTCATGAGGTGTTGAAAAGAAAGTGTATTCAATTGTGTTTGGGTGAAATATTCTGTACTATTTGTTAGGCCCATTTGAGTCAGACATTTGTTATCACTAACATTTCTCTGTTTAATTTTTGTTTTGGGTGATTTGTCCATTGGTAAAAGTGGATTATTGAAATATCCCATTATCAATGTGTGAGGGTCAGTGTGACTTAAACTTTAGTAGTGTTTTCTTTACAAATATGGATGTTCTTGTGTTTGGGGCATAGCTGTTGAGAACTGAAATGTCATCTTGGTGGATCTTTCTTTTGATTGCGTATGGAGAATCTTTTCCCATATTTTTTGATTAATTTTGGTTTGAAGTCTATTTTGTTAGATATTAGGATAGCTACACCAGCTTGCTTCTTAAGTCCATTTGATTGAAAAGTCTTTTCCTAGCCTTTTACTGTGAGGTAGTGTCTATCTTTGATATTGAGGTGGGTTTCTTGTGTGCAGTACAGGAATGGATCTTGTTTTTGCATACATTCTGTTAGTATGTGTCTTTTTATTGGAGAATTGAGTCTATTGATGTTGAGAGATATCAATGACAAGTAATTGTCAATTCCTGTAATTATGTTGTTGTTGATGGTGTGTGTGTGTGTGTGTGTGTGTGTGTGTGTGTGTGTGTGTGTGTGTATTTCTTTTTTGGGTTGTGCTGGTGTGAGACTATTTATTGCTTGTGTTTTTCTGGGTATCATGACCTCCTTAGGTTGGAGTTTTCCTTCTAGATTGTTCTGGATCACTGGGTTTATAAATAGGTATTCTTTAAATTTGACTTTATCGTGGAGTATTTTGTTTTCTCTAGCAATAGTAATTGAAAATTTTACTACATATAGTAATCTGCACTGGCATTTGTATTCTCCTAGAGTCTGCAGAACATTTGTCCAGTCCCTTCTTGTTTTTCAAGTCTCTTTTGAGAAGTTGGATATAATTCTAATAGATCTGCCTTTATATGTTACTTGGTCTTTTTCCTTTGCAGCTCTTAATATTCAATATTCTTTTTTGTTCTGTGTTAGTGTTTTAATTATTATGTGACAAGAGGACTTTCTTTTCTGCTCCAATCTATTTGATGTTCTATAAGCTTCTTATATTTTTATATACATGTCCTTTAGGTTAGAAATTTTTTCTTCTATGATTTTCTTTAAAATATTTTCTGGGCCTTTGAGCTGGGATTCTTCTCCTTTTTCTATTCCTGTTATTTTTAGGCTTGATCCTTTCATGGTGTCCCAGATTTCCTGGATGTCTTGTGTCAGGAAGTTTTTAGATTTAACATTTTCTTTGACCAATTTATGTATTACTTCTACTGTATTTCCAACACCTGTGATTCTCTCTTCCATATCTTGTATTCTGTTGGTGATGCTTTTGCCTGTAGTTCCTGTTCACTTACCTAGATTTTCCATTTTCAGAGTTCTTTCAGTTTATGTTTTCTTTATTAGTTCTATTTCTATTTTCAGATCTTGAACAGTTTTATTTTTTCAAGTGTTCATTTATATTTCCTTGACTTTTTAGAGAGATTTATTGATTTTCTACAATTTTTAAATTTTCTTTTCCTTGATTTCTTTAAGGGATTTATTCATTTCCTCCCTAAGGACCTCTATCTTTATCATACAGTTGGTTTTAAGGTTGTGCTTCAGCTCTGTTGGAATACTTAGGACTTGCTACAGTGGGATGGCTGAGCTCTGGCAGGGTAATATTGCCCTGGCTATTGTTTGTGTTCCTATACTTACATTTAGTTGTCTGGATTTGGAGTGATTATAGGTTGAGGTGCCAATTTCTGGATTTGTCTTTGTTGGATAAGTGTTTTCTTCCTTTGTTTCTCTTTCCTTTCTTGTCTTCAGTTTGCTATGGACTGTGGTTGGGTAGAGGGTCTCTGACTGAGTTGAGGGCTGGACTTCTGATGGCCTGAATGGCCTCTGGTACAGCATAAAGTTGCTGCTCGAGCTTGGGGCTAGAGTTCTCGCTATGTGTCTGTCCTCTAATATTACCAGGGGTCTTCTCTGGTTCAGGATGCTGGCCTGGCTTCAGGGAGGTTAGGAGGATTCTGCCGTAGGTGCCAGCTGAGATAGGTGATGAGGAGAGGAGGGGCAGTCGGAGTTACGCTAGGTGAGCCTGGGTAAGTGGGGACAGTCTGACCTGTGGTTCAGGATGCTGGCCTGGCCTCTAGTGAGGTGCAGAGCTTCTGCCAGATGTGTGGACTGGTACATGGTGATGAGGAGAGGAGGGGCAGTTGGAGTTATGCTGGACAAGTGCTAGCAGGATGGGGGGCAGTCTTATGTGGGGTTCTGGATGCTGGTCTGGGCTCTGGACCATTCATTGATTCTTTTCTTGTTTTTAGAGAATTTCATGTGCAAGTACTGTATTTATATTATTTTTACCTTTACCTTTCCTCCTCCAATTCTTCCTATGTCTACCTCACTGCCTTTCACATTCACAACATCCTTTTCTTTAAATATATGTATATACACATGTACATAAATATATATGTGTATACACACAGACGCACACACATACACACACACACACACACACACACACACACACACACACACATAGTGCTGATACCTGTTGAGTTTGGTGTTGCTTTGTATAGCCTATCGGGGGGCACGTTTCTGTGAAATACTGTTACTCCCTCCTTCAGCAGCCACTGACTTCTTCATCCAGAGCTTCTTTCCTCCTGTATTTATGGTCCCTATTTACTATCCTGTCTTTATGCAGTTACTCTAGGTGGTATATTCACATCTGAACATTTGGAACTAGGGTTTAAAAGAGAACATGTGGAGTTTATCTTTCTGGGTGAGGGTTACCTCACTCAGTATAATTTTCTAGTTTCACCTATTTGCCTGTGTGTTTTACATTTAAGAATTGCATTGTGTATATATACAGAATTTTCATTATCTATTCATCTGTTGAAGAATTTGTTTCCATATTACAGTGACTGTGAATAAAGTAACAGTGAACATGGCTCAGCCAGTAAGTATTTGCAGCGTGGGATTTAGAGATTTTAGATACATGCCGAGTAGTGGGAGAGTTGGGTCATGTTATAGATCTGCTTTTAGGTTTATCAGAATTCTCCACACTGATTTCCAGAGTGGCTCCAGTAGCTTGCAGTTCCACGAACAGTTACCATTTCCTCACATCCTTTCTAGCATTTGTTATTAGCTGCTTTGTTTTTCTTATCCATTCTGACTTCTGTATAGTGAAATATCAAAGTAATTTGCATTTCCTTAAATGCTAAGAATTTTAAACTCTTTAAAAGATATTTCTTAGCCATTTTTATTCCTTCTTTTGAGAACTATTTTTTTTTCCAGATCCATATAGCTCATTTTTTGAATGGGCCATTTGTTTCCTTGATGCTTTATATTTTTAGTTGTTTGTTTATTCTAGATATCTTAATATTTGTGTGATATATAGTTGTTTGATCTGTTAGATAAGTTGGTAAAGAGGATGTGAAGTAAGGGGAACATTTCTCCATTCTTGGTGGAAATGCAAACTTATACAGATACTTTAGAAATCAATATGATGGGTTCTCAAAATATGGGAATCAATCTACCTCAAAACTGAGCTATAGCACTCTTGGACATATCTTTTAAGGATGCTCAATCATACCATAAGGACACTTGCTCAACTATGTTCATAGAAGCTTTATTTGTAATAACCAGAACTGGAAAACAATTTAGATGTCTCTTAACCAAAATGGATAAAGAGAATGTGGTACATTTACACAATTGAGTATTACTCAGATGGTACAAACAATGACATCATGAAAATTTCAGGCAAACGGGTGAAACTAGAAAAATAATCATCCTGAGTGAGGTCACCCAGACCAAGAATGGTAAACATAGTTCGTATTCACTTAGAAGTGGATATTATTTATAAAGTAGAGGGTAACCATGCTACAATCCACATCCACAGAGAGGCTAGGTATCAAGGGAGGCTCAAAGGGAGACTCTCAGATCTCCCTGGGAAAGGGAAACAGAAGAGATCTTGTGAGAGAAATGGGGGGCAAGTGGGGAAGGAAATATTATAGATTAAGTGCAGAGGCATGGAAAAAGAGTGCTGGAAGAGATGACTAGAAAAGGGGGCATTTCTGAGTAAGGTAGAAACTTGGTGCGAGGGAAGCTCCAAGGAATCAACAAGGATGGCCCTAGCTAAGACTCCTACCAAGAGTGGATACATAGCCAGAACTGGCCATTTCTTATGACCAAGCAAGACTTCCAGTGGAGTGACTGAGACACCCACACTGTCTTAACCTTTGACCTACACTCTATTCTACTTATGGGATGTTCTGAGGTAAGGATGTCACAGAGATTGTGGGAGGGACCAACCAATGACTGGTCTAGCATGAGACCCATGCCACCAGAGTAAGCTCACCCCAGACACTGCCTGGAGGTCCAGAACCCAGGGCCTAGATGGCCCAGAGACCTAGGATAGAATCAAATAGGACTGGGGGAAAAAGTCAATGTAATGATGCCTAATGATATTCTGCTTTACTCAGAGATTGGTTCCTAGCCCTATTGTCATCAGAGAAGCTTCATCTACAGCCAAACAACAGGTGGAACTCTGGGAATCCTCCTGGAAAAGTGGAGGAAGGACAGTAGGAGGTAAAGTGGTCAAGGCCATCACAAGAAAACCCACAGAACCAGCTAACCTAGGCTTATAGGGGCTCACAGAGACTGAACCAACAATTAGGAAGCCTGTGTGAGACTGAACTAAGCCTGTAGCTAAAGTTTTCCTGTGTCCAGCCTGTCCTGCAGTCAGGACAAATCTCTCTCACCCTCCATTCCCACAGCCTCTCAGACCCATAAACACACAGAGGCTTATATTAATTAAAACTGCTCAGCCATTAGCTCAGGCCTACCGCTGACTAGCTCTTACACTTAAACTCAGCCCATTTTATTATTCTATATGTTGTCACATGTTTCGTGGCTTTACCTGTGTGCCATTACATGCTGCTCCCTGAATGAGCTGGCATCTGCTCACTCAGCCTTCCTCTTCCCAGAATTCCCTTTTCTGCTTATCCCACCTATACTTCCTGCATGGCTACTGGTCAATCAGCATTTTATTTATCAACCAATCAGAGCAACACACATTCACAGCATACAGAGCAAAGTCACCCATCATTTCCCCATTTCTTTCTATTTAAAAGGAAGGTTTCAACTTCAACATAGTAAAATTACATATAACAAAACAGTTATCTAGAAAGAATTACAGTTATAATATCTAGTGTATATATATTTAGCAAATTCAGAGAAAATATATTTTAGCAGGACCAGAAAAACTTCAGCTACAGAAGCCCTCTGCATATTTGTGACAGTTGTGTAGCTAAATCTCCTTGTGGGACTCCTAACAGTGGGAGCAGTAGCTCTGTGAGTCTTTTATGGATTTTGGGACCCTACTCCTCATACTGGATTGTCTTGCCCAGCCTTAATATATGGGGAAGCCTCACTGCAACTTGATATGCCATGTATTCTTGATATCCATGGAAAACCTGCTCTTTTCTGAAGCGATAGGAGAGGAATATCTTAGGGATGCATTGGTGAGGTGGGGGAAAGAGACTAGCAGAAGAGGAGGGAGAGGAAACTGATAGAAAGAAAAGGTCTTTGAAAAATAAAGTTAATAGGATGTTCAAAAAAGAATAAATGAACAAACAAAAATATCAGGAAAGTACTGCCCAGAGAATCAGACCAAGGACATCAATACCTAGATGTTCATGGAGATAGAGAAAATGAAAGTTACTTTTTCTTGTTAATATATTATAATAAAATATTCAAAGTTAGCTCTTCTAGAAGTTGCTAGCTTCCTGTAAAGAAGAACTTAAATTTTTCTCTGCTGAAATTTGCTCAAGACAAAGTTTTAATAATTGCATTCCTATTAAGTTACCCCATGATTCTACACATAGGTGGCTTGTACAGAATAATGCACAAACCCATGCATAGGCACACACACACACACACACACACACACACACACACACACACACAGCCATAGATGTCACAATTTTGCAAAAACTGGTCTATTAGTACATGTACAATCTAGTATATTCCCCCAAATTCCTACACATCTTTTGTTTTTGAGCTACCAAATGCTGTGCTCAATTAGAACAAGCAGAGGCCCATCACTGACAGGGCCTTGGTTGGTGACATACAAGGTTCTCTATGAATTCTGCTCATTTGTATCTTCTCAGAAGATCAATGAAGCTATTTTACTTACTCTATTTTACTAGTTAAAAATTAGAAATCAGGGATATTTTCAGGTAAAATATATTTTTTCTGATCTTATACTCCATTTCATTTACTATTTTTCATTTTAATTGGATGATAGTAATTGTACAATTTTTTGAGGTACAGTGCAACATTTCAATATAAGTATAAAATGTGCAATGATCAAATTAGAAGAATTGATATTTCTATCACCTCAAATATTTATCATCTTCTTGTGTTGAGAACACTGAAAGTCCTCTTTCAGACATTCTGAATTATGCTCTGTGGTCACTGAGTGCTCTACCACTTTGCTGTAGAACATTTATCCATGGGTCTGTTAGCCATCCTCATTCCCCTTTTCCATGTGATACTATTTAGAAGTAACCCACATGTAAAAATGAATTCTGCTACTCTTTTGAGTTCTATGTCCTTAATTTGAAATGTCCTTTTCATTTCTTCCTGCAATTAAAAAAACTCGATTCTTTCCTTGAAATAATCATTAAACAGGTGTTTTTAGAGAGGAAAAAATGAGATAGAAAAGGAAAAACAATTGTGAAACAGTCTAGCCAGATAGCTGTCCCATCTCCAGTGAGAGAAAGGAAAAATATTATCTGTTTTAGTCTTAAGATTTTTATTTTTTTATATTTTTGTTCAGAATTGGAATATAGGTCACAAATTTCACAATTCCCTCTATATAAAATCTGTATTTGTTTTACATACTTATTCATACATATCTCCATACAAGTCTCCCTCTAAGTAGAAAAGATGTGAACTTCCACAAGCTCTTGATATATGCTGAGTAGTGCCACATCTCCCTCCGTGATTGCCTTTCTTTCATGCACTAATTAGCATTCATATTTCTTCCTCCTAGGAAGAAAAGACCCAGGGAAAAAGATCTTCTAGTTTTGGAAGAAGACTTTATAAAACAATGTTCATGTTTATTAAGAATTATTGTTTAAGAATCAATTGTTAGGGTCATGGTAAAAGTCTTAGTTTTGTGTTTCTGTTACAAAACACTGAAGATTGGTTTTATAAATAAAATAGGCTGCATTCATCATTCTAGTGGAGAGAATGTCCAAACAGCATGGCAACAGTGTGAATGCTAAACGGTCTTATTAAAAAAAAAAAAAAGCCAGATATTGGGGTAAAAACTGAGAGATCAGAAAAGGAGAAAGAAACCAGCCATGTTCTTACCACAGGGAGATCCTCAGCCAAAGAGACCTACTTTCTGTATACCCACATCTATCTGCCTTTCTGTTTTGCATCTCATTTCCTCTCTCTGCCCATCTACATCAGTTCTTGTCTGTCTGTCCAGACATCCAGACTTCTATAGTTAGTGCTGGGATTAAAGGTGTGTGTCACCATGCCTGACTCTGTTCCCCAGTGTGGCCTTGAACTTATATAGATCCAGATGGATCGCTGCCTCCCAAATGCTAGGATTAAAGGCGTAAGCTACCATTGCCTGACCTATATGTTCAGTATAGTGTCTGGCTTTTTCCTATAATCCTCAGATAAGTTTTATTAGGGTGCACAATATATTGGGGGACACAATATATCACCACACAACAGTTTAGGACTCCTTGTCTGTCAAAGCATAGTAGGTGGCATCACATGGTTGGAGTATATGAAAAGGGCTCACATGGAAACAAAAATGGCAGAGATGCAAACATTTGAAAGACAAATATGGCAAATGCTATAATAGAAATTTGTGTTTTGTGGACAAAAGTCTTAATAAAAATATAATTAGTTGGATCATGAGACAAAATATGTCATTATGCTTACATGGTTTTCTGAGAATTTAAGAATTCTCTTCATAATCAATACTGAGAGTCATCTACTTAACCTGATTATTTAGAGAGAATTATTTTTAAAGGTGTACTGCAGAAAATTAAAATTCATTTGCAAAACATAAAAGTATGAATTTATTCACTCTTTCCAAAACATTATTAAATACTGTTGAGGATGTGTGGGAAGTGGGAAGCAACTTGAAAACTTTTGATAATTATTCTGAGTTTTGGAACTATTTTTACCTACTTAAGGATTAAAAAATTCTTATTTTTATAAAGTGAAACACATGTGATGTTTTGTTAGAAAATTATCTAGTTGACTCATCACCCAATATATATGTGTTCTGTTTTTACACAATATCTCTCCAAGGAAGCATCCTGTGGAACATTAGTACAAATTTATAAAATTGAATATACTAAGACATTATTTGCCATGATAACATTGAGTAAAGAAATATTTCTGAGGTATAGAGGCATAAAACATTTAGAACAAACTGATTCATTTCATAATCCATTGTGTTAATTATTAGGATAATGGCCAATACAATTGATAGAGCAATTTACATTTAATGGAAAAGCACAGATAAGAGGGATGAAGAGAATATCACTCTCTAGTGCAGTCTCAGAGAGATGAGAGGTCAAATATGATACTCATAAGTACCAAGACTCTAATTTGAGTGAACGCAGCAGAATCAACCACCAACTACCAAAGACAGACCCTGAAGGACCCCTCATCTCCGTAATGTTTTTACTTATGTAGCTTTCTTTTTCCTTTTCTTTTGATGGAATCACATATCTGTACTTTTACTTTGTTCTTGAGAGATGTGCTTAGGCTATAGACCCCATTTTGAGAACTGATATATTTCTGAGAAGCTGGCAGCTCTTTTTGCCTCTGTCTTTTCATGTTGCCTCAAAAATCTAACACCCAGGTAAGCTGGATTCCTCTGCTTGTATAACTATAAGGTATTCCAAATGAAATAATGATTCCAAGATAGAGTACCTCTGTTGTAGAAACAGAATTCCTGTGAGATTACAGCTGACTTGCTCAACTTTGCTCTGCCCAGAGAGGAATGTTTACAGAGACAGTCTCTCAGGATAATCTGTCTTCCCTGATGCAAACAATTCCAGGAAAGAGAAATCACAGGACCAAAGCTCCCACAGCTGCATCAACTTCCTCATTCCCAATCACCCCACATAAAGGGTCCTACCCTGCTTGTCTCCTTGCTCCATTCCCACAGTAGAGAGGCTGTCCTTCACTATATGTACTAATGAATACAGTCTCATCTGTTGAGGACAGACTCTGGTCTCTTTCTGCCTCTGTCTTTTTATGTTGCCTCAAAAATTTAACACCCAGATAAGCTGGAAACACTTTAACTTGTTTCTTTTCCAAAAGTGAAGGATCTGTTTCTCTTGGTTCTGTATTCTCAGTCTCTCCCTATGCTCACTGGAGAGCTTTGTCACAGGAAATGGTCTCAGCTCTCAGCTGCTCCAAGTTCCCCCTGTGATGAACACTTGGGGCCAGAAGAGGATTTCACAAGAAGTTATTTCAGGTGTGACCTTCTGGAACTATCCATATGTACAGTAAATCCTTGTTCATGCGACACTGATTTGATTGGATCATACATCTGAAGTACTCACAATTCTGGATTATTTCAAGGTATCACAATGTATCAATTGATTTAGATTTCTGTCTACTAAGTCAACACCCTTGCACGAAGGAGGTAATTCCTGTTGTTTCTGATGTTTATAACTTCTGCATAATGTGTAAGGCTTGAAGGGGACATTGGTAGACTGTATTATGACTCCAAACTTGGAAAAATAATAGGAACAAAGCAGAATCATTTCTACCAAGCATCAGAACTAAGAGATATAAGCAAATCATGTTAACTGCTCTCTGTTGTTTAATATAAAAAGTGAGCTAATTACTGTCTATGTTACATATACTGTTTGAAAATATTACATTACATTAGTAATGGTCCAGTCAGGAAACAAAACTAGTCCAATGTCTACAACACCAAGTTTAATATTGTCACTTCATGTATCTATGGAGAATTGGCCTTAAGCTTTCCCTCATATACCAAAATATGAAGATGCTCATATCTCCTATAGAATGGTATAAGTAGAACATGCATACATACTCCTACATACTATAGATCATTTACAACATCTGTCAAAATTAAAATACTAATTAAATAGTTGCATTTTGTTCGGAGAATAATGATAAGAGTAATGATAAGGGAAATGTACATGTTTAGTATTTTTTATAATTGACTAGATAAGAGGGTGAGATCTGTGGATACAGAAGGGTTGATGCATAAATAATTATTAGGAAAGGATTATCAAGAATTGATTGCTGAGGGTTAAAGAGAATACTAAATAGCCTAAGGATCTACACATACATGGAATAACCACAGTTCTTAGGGCCAACCCAGATGAGATCAGATGTGTGAGAGTACACAACTATAAGTCAACAGCAGCAGAAAAGTTGCTCAGGTGTCTCACTCTGGGGACTTGATGGAAATGTCCATTCTTTGGTGCTGGGGTACATGCCACAGAAAGATAAAAAATTTCTGATATTGGTGGGCACTGGAGATGCTGTTAGCCATTGAATGGCACATGGAGAGTCTAGAACCATTCTCTACATGGCTCAGTTTAGGATGGCCCAGGCCAGCTGTGTGGGGTAAAGATCAGATACTTGCATGTAATGAATTACCAGCTACTTCACCACAGATGCCACCCTTACTGCTGCTGCTGCCACAGATGAAGACCCAGAGTCTTGAGACTGATATACCCAGGTTCATATCCCTCTTGCTATTCATTTACCAGGAAGATCAGACAAGTGACTTAATCATTTTAATACTTTGTTTCATCATCTGTGAAATAGAGTGATAATAGTATTCATCTCCCAGAACTGCAGAGAGCAGTAAATAGGAACACAAAGGTAAATTGCCTTACACAGTAGCTAGCATATAGTAATGGATTTTTTAAGTAGATTTTTAAATTATGAAAATAACCAATAGATCATGTTCCTTCTGTTGACTATTCCTTGGAAACAAGTATAAAGAGTGTGTGTGTGTGTGTGTGTGTGTGTGTGTGTGTGTGTGTGTGTGTATTTACAGTCTGCTATTTTAAGAGTAACTGTTTAGTTTCATAAGTTGTTCGCAAACATATTGTTCATCCTGGCCTCTGCACTTCTACCTGAGTAAGAATATTTAAGTTTCCAAAATTCCCAATAGGAAAATTGAACTTACTTAATTGTATCAGTCAAGGTTCTCTAGAAGAAAAGAACTGATAGCATTAATCTATATTAAATGGGGATTTGTTAGAGTGTCTTATGGGTTGTGGCCCACTAGGCCAACAAGGTCGGTCTCCTGAAAGAAAGGCCAAGAATCTGGTAGTCATTCCATGAAACTGGATGTCTCAGTTGGAGTTTGGTCTGCGTTGAGGTTTGATTTATATAGTTTCCAGATGAACTTGCCCATGAGAATGAGGCAAGCAGGCATGAGGTAAAAGCTTCCTTCTTCCATGTCCTTCTAGGTCCACTATCACTAGAAGGTGTGGTCCAGATTTATAGTGGGTCTTCCCATCTAGATAATACAATGATGACAAACCACTCATAGGTGTGTCCAGATGCTAGGGTTGTAGTTAATTCTACATGGTGGCTGCGGAAGGGGGGAGGACAGGGGAACCCATGGCTGATGTATAAAATTTAAAACACATAATAATAAAGAAAAAATTTAAAAAGAAAAAAAAAACAAAAAACACTGCCTTTACTGTCTCTTTAAAGACTTTATTTTTAAAAACTATTTTTAATATAACTGTATATATTAATTTTTCCCTCTTTCAAGCCTACATAATTTTTACAAACATTACAAAGCATTAAAGTCTTGTTCCATCTGAACTTGTCTTATTGTGAATCAATTGCTTTAAACTGCAGCATTTGTAAGACTGAAACCTGTGGCTGCTGGCTCCACCATCAGCTTCCCAACATGGCAGTGGTACAGTTTACCACCAGCTCTTGGTCTGGAGCTATGTGCACCATCAACTATCAGAAGCAGTTCTATCAAAGCAGCACATAGCCCAGAAACCATATTTTTTTAAAAATAGAAAAGGCTAAATCCACCATGCAGCAGAGTAAAGTGCTGCTTGTAGACTCCTCATTCCCCCCACACTGCAGGTCAGACTCACACACCAGGAACCCACCATAGTAGCTCAAACAGGCAGGCTGCCGCTAACTTGAGAGGAACTAGGAAGCTGTTTTTAGTTCCATTTTAGAATCTTTTTTTCACAGGTTTTAGGTGGAAATTCTTGCCAACACATTGGGCACCATTTGTAGTTGGAGACCTTCTCTCCAGACCCCACCAAGCCCTGTGGGCCAACAGCCCACTTATAAAATAAACACACAGATGCTTATATTATTTAAATTGCTTGGCCATGAGCTCAGGCCTACCATTGTCTAGCTCTTACTCTTATATTTAGCCCATTTCTAATAATCTATACTTTGCCACGTGGCTCATGGCTTACCAGTACCTTACATCTTCCTTGTCATGGTGGCGGCTGGCAGCTCTCTCCCCTCTGCCTTCCACTTACCAGAATTCTCTTCTCTGCTTGTCCCACCTATACTTCCTGCCTGGCTACTGGCCAATCAGTATTTATTTTGACCAATCAGAGCAACACGTTGACTTACTTGAACATCCCATAACACATTGCCACAAAAGACCACTTCCTAAATATAATACCAGTAGCACAGATACTGAGAACAATTAATAAATGGAACTTCCTGAAACTGAGAATCTTCTATAAGGCAAAGGACACAGTAAATAATACAAAATGACTGCCTGGAGAATGGAAAAAATTTTCACCAACCTCTCATGTGACAGAGGGCTGATCTCCAAAATATATAAAGAACTCAAGAAACCAGATATCAAAATAACAAAGAAGCCAAATAAAATTGGGTTATAGATCTAAGCCTCCTTCCCTAAAACCACACCAGCACTTGTTGGCATGTGAAATGGAATCTTCAAGTAGTTTAATTTTAGTTGCCCTGATAACTAAGTGTACTGAACACCCTTTTTAATTACAAGGATACCTTGGCTTCTTCTCTTTCTTTCAGCATCCCCTTTATTTCCTTCTTTTGACCAACTCTTCTAGCTAAGACTGTATGTGCTATGTTGAATTAGAGTGGAGAGGGTAGGCATCCTTGTCTTCTTCCTGATCTTGGTTGGAATGTTTGAGGTTTTCTTCATTTAGAATGATGATAGCTGTAGATTTTTATATCTGTGTTTATTATTTATTTCATCTTGATTAATTTGGGTTGACCATATGCATCTTTAAACTCATCCATTTCTTTCAGGTAGGACTTGTGGTATGTCCTTGGTGTATTCTGAGTTTCAGTGGTATCTTCTGTAATATCTCTCTTTTTATCTCTAACAATGTCTGCCTTTTTATGTATAATTTTTATTAATTTTAGTTTTCTCTTTTTGTTATTTTATCTAAGGATTTGTCAATCTTGTTTATCTTTTCAAAGAATCAACTCTTTTTTATTTGATTATTTTTATTTTTGTTGTTGCTTGTATTTTATTTAACTTTAGCCCTAATTTTTATTATCTCTTCCCACCTGCTTTCTTGGAGTATTGTTGGTTTTTGTTTTCCCTGGGGATTGCTAATGTACAATATGAAGTTACTTACGTGTGATCTTAATAGACAGTTTAATAGCCTGGGTTGGCAATTATGATCTTTCAGAAACTGAAGCACATCTTTCCAAGTCTTTCTGGATTTAAAAGTTTCCATTAAGTAACCAATTATTATTCTGAGGAGTCTGTCTTTGCATGTGACTTGACTCTTCTCTCTTGTACCTTTTAATACCCTTCCTTTAATCTGTGTTCTTTGTGTTTTACCTATAATATTGTAAAAGAAGTTTCTTTTGTGGTACTGTGTGTATTGTGTTCTGAGGGCCTCTTGTATCTAGATGATTAACTTTTTCTCTAGATTTGGGAAGTTTTCAATTATGGTTTTATTGAAAGCATTAGTTATATCTTTGGCGAGGAATTCTTCTCATACTTCTATGCTTATACTTTGGTCTTTCTTTGTTTTCCTACATATTCTATTTATAACTTTTTATAGTTTGTTTGATTAAGTGAGGCAGCTCTCCCACCCTGTTTTCAGGCCTTGGTATTCTGTCTTCTCTATGATCCATTCTGGTAGTGGGGATGGCCACTGAGGATTTTATTAGACGTAATAAGTGTTTCATTTTCTTCTTCATTTCAGTTTGGGTTCTCTTTACTATTTTTATCTCTCTATTGAATTTGACATTCATATCCTGCATTGTCCTCATTAGATTCAGACATGCATATTCTTGGATATTAAGTATGTTATTTTTTTCTTCATTACTGTAATTTCAGTGTTTATTTGTGTTCTTTTTGAAAGTCTTGAACTCACTGAACAAGTTTATAATTGTTCTTCTTAATGTGTGTACTGAACTTAGATTAATATTTTCTCTTGGGGAACATAACTTCTGGTGACTTAGGTGAGAGGGTGCATAATGCTTTAGTTTATCATTTGTCTATTTATTTGCAATGAGACCTAAGAATTTAGAATTAGGGTGTTGGTTGTTTTTTAATATGAGATATTTAGTTCACTGGGCCACAATTCCAGGATGAGGTTGTGGGCAGGGAAGCTTATACAAATCTTGATTGAGTTGGTAGAGCTGAGGCAGAAGTATTTGGGGATTGTGGAAGAGGCAGCATCACTGTCCAGGTCTGGGTATAAGTCTCCAGTGATCCGGTGAAATGGTTGTAATATGCAGATGTAAAGGCAGAGTTGCTAGGGTCCAAAAAGGAA
Organism: Onychomys torridus; assembly: GCF_903995425.1. Lineage (NCBI taxonomy): Eukaryota > Metazoa > Chordata > Mammalia > Rodentia > Cricetidae > Onychomys > Onychomys torridus. The sequence goes on from NC_050444.1 coordinate 7,562,433, forward strand.
ATGTGTCCTTTATCAGATCTTGTCTGCTATGAGCTGGTGAAGTATCCATGGTGTATGGGTCTGAAGATAGAGGGGCTGGAGTCCAATACCTTTACTGAGTCTGAATCCCATTAGAGCAACCATGTGGAACAGCTATGCCATCAAGTCTAGACATGGAGAGGACCAAGGATGGGGGTGGACAGAGTCACTTATCAAGTCCAGGTTCACAGACCAATTTAATTTTTTCCCATATTAAGATTCTTGTTAAGAAAATAATAATTCTGGTCAAGTTGCTTAGTAAATGAAATAATGTATTAGAAAAAGGGGTGTCTCTATTGTTGCGTGGCAATGCAGTGAGATTAAGGAATCTGAAATTAGGATAGACATACATGGATGTATTCATGATAGTTTAAAATCTTTATAACAGATCAGTAAACAGAATACACATTTACATACTCACACAGACACCAGGTACCCACAAAGTTTCACCTGTCAAAGATACATTGAAGGAACACTGGGAACACTTTGCTCAAAACTCCTATTAAACCAATTGAATATCTTGTCTAACAGATGACTAATTGTAAAAATTTCTGGATTTTATAAACTGTTACCCATTCCTTGTTCCTATAAACATATTTTATAGCATAGAACTCTGAAATTTTCCCCAAAGTGTAAATAAACAACGAAAAAACATCTAATATCTTGGTTCAGTAATAGAACAATAAAGAGATTTCATGGATGATTCTTTTCTTCTTTGTGAATTTTGAATTAATTAGGATTTAAGATGATAACATACACAATGTCATTGTTTTACCATTCTGTAGAATGACATCAGCTTCATAAGATATTGCAAACACATGAGTACCAGTCAGTAATTAGGAAAAATGTTTTCACCATAACCACAGCAGACATGTGGAGTCTGCCTGAAGCCAGGCACATTTTGTCACTCCTAGAATATTGTTAACCACACTTAAGTGCTTCTGAGCAATGGAAATGTGGTATGTCCTCCTGTTGCATCCTCATTTGCTCTTAATCATGCAGATCTTCTTAGGATGTATAATGCAGGTTCTCCACCCATATATCCCTCCCTAATTCTCACTTCCTGATTTCTCTGATGCAACCAGCATTGTCTGGGGAGAGCTGAGACAATCCACTCATCTGATACTTAGAAAGGTACCAGATGGGCTGGGAAATCCAGAGAGACTTACAGCTCCAAACAAGGATGAGGTCATCTTCAAGTCTTTTATTTCCCCAACAGGCAATACCTCTTTCCTCTTGAACATGTGTGTGCATGTATGTGTGTGCTATATTTGTGTATGCAGAGGAGTATATATATGGAGGCCAGAGGTCTGATGATATCTTCCTCAATCTGTTCTCTACCTTTTTTTTTTTTATATTTGGCTTTTCTTTTTTAGTTGTTATTTTATTTTATAATTAATTTAATTTTACATATCAGCCACAGATTCCCCTGTCCTCCCTCCTCCCACCCCCCAAACTTCCCCCCAACCTACCCTCCATTCCCACCTCTTCCAAGGCAAGGTCTCCCCTGCAGATTCAGCTCAGCCTGGTAGATTCAGTTGAAGCAGGTCCAGTCCCCTCCTCCCTACACCAAGGCTGAGAAAAATGTCTCAGCATAGGCCCTAGGTTCCAAGAAGCCAGCTGATGCATTAAGAACAGGTCCTGGCTTTGGCCTGGGGGCCTCCTAGATAGTTCAAGCTCATCAACTGTCTCACATATCCAGAGGGTCTGATCCAGTTCCATGGGAGCTCCTCAGCTATTGGTTCATAGTTCCTGTGTTTCCATTATTGTGGCTATTTATCCCTGTGTTTTTTCCAATCATGGTCTCAATATTTCTTATTTATACAATCCCTCCTGTCTCTCACCAACTGGACTCCTGAAGCTCCCCCTGGGGCTTGGCCATGGATCTCTGCATCTGCTATCATCAGTCACTGAATTAGAGTTCTATCATGACAGTTAGGGTGTTCAGCCACTAGATCACCAGAGTAGGTCAGCTCAGGATTTCTCTCAACCATTGCCAGTAGTCTATTATGGAGGTGTCTTTGTGGATTTCTGGGGACCTCTCTAGCACTCTGCTTCTTCCTATTCCCATGGGGTCTTCATTTATCATGGTATCTCTTTCCTTGTTCTCCTACCCTGTTCCTGATCCAGCTGGGACCTCCTGCTCCCCTATGCATTCTTTCCCCCACCCTTGCCCTCCATTACCCCCCCATATCCAGTTTGTTCATGTAGATCTCATCCATTTCTCTGTCATTGGACAATCCCTGTGTCTTTCTTGGGGTCCTCTTTACTAGGTAGCCTCTCTGGAGTTATGAGTTGCAGTCTGGTTATACATTGCTTTACATCTAGTATCCACTTATGAGTGAGAACATACCATATTTGTCTTTCTCAGTCTTGGTTACCTCACTCAGGATGATTTTTTCTAGTTCCATCCATTTGCTTACAAATTTCATGATGTCATTGTTTTTCTCTGCTGAGTAGTACTCCATTTTGTATATGTACCACATTTTGTTTATCCATTCCTCAGTTGAAGGGTATTTGGGTTGTTTCTAGGTTCTGGCTATTACAAATAATGCTGCTATGAACATAGTTGAGCATGTGTCCTTGTGGTATGATTGAGCATTCATTGGGAATATGCCCAAGAGTGGAATAGCTGGGTCTTGAGGGAGATTGATTCTCAATTTTCTAAGAAACCGTCATACTGATTTCCAAAGTGGCTGTACAAATTTGCATTCCCGAAAGTTCTACTTGCTCCACATCCTCTCCAACATAAGCTGTCTTCAATGTTTTTGATTTTAGCCATTCTGACAGGTGTTAAGTGGTATCTCAGATTTGTTTTGATTTGCATTTACCTGTTAACTAAGGATGTTGAGCAATTCCTTAAATGTCTTTTAGCCATTTGAGCTTCTTCTGTTGAGAATTCTCTGTTTAGCTCTATAGTCCATTTTAACTGAACTATTAGGTATTAGGTAATTTCTTGAGTTCTTTATATGTTCTAGATATCAGCCCTCTGTCAGATGTGGGGTTGGTGAAGATATTTTCCATTACGTAGGCTGTCTGTCATTTTGTCTTGTTGACCATGTCCTTGGCCCTACAAAAGCTTCTCAGTTTCAAGAGGTCCCATTGATTGATTTTTTCTCTCAGTGTCTATGCTACTGGTGTTATATTTAGGAAGTGATGTCCAGTGCCAATGCGTTCAAGACTACTTCCTACTTTCTCTTCTATCAGGTTCAGAGTAACTGGATTTACATTGAGGTCTTTGATCCACTTGGATTTAAGTTTTGTGCACGGTGACAGATATGGATCTATTTGCAGCCTTCTACACATTGACATCCAGTTATGCCAGCACCATTTGTTGAAGAAGATGCTTTCTTTTTTCCATTGTACATTTTTGGCTTCTTTACCAAAAATCATATGTTCATAGGTGTGTGGATTAATGTCAGGGTCTTCAGTTCAGTTCCATTGGTCCACATGTTGGTTTTTATGCCAGTACCAAGCTGTTTTTATTACTGTAGCTCTATAGTAGAGTTTGAAGTCAGGGATGGTGATGCCTTCAGAGGTTGTTTTATTGTGCAGGATTCTTTTTGGCTATCCTGGGTTTTTTGTTTTCCATATGAAGTTGAGTATTGTTCTTTCTAGGTCTGTGAAGAATTGTGTTGGGATTTTGATGTGGATTACATTGAATCTGTAGATTGCTTTTGGTAAGATTGCCATTTTTACTATGTTAATCCTACCTATCCATGAGCATGGGAGATCTTTCCATTTTCTGACATCTTCTTCAATTTCTTTTTTTAGGTACTTAAAGTTCTTTTCATACAGGTTCTTCACTTTCTTAGTTAGAGTTACCCTAAGGTATTTTATATTTTTTGTGGCTATTGTAAAGGGGTGATATATCTCTGATTTCCTTCTCAGCCTGTTTGTCATTTGTATATAGGAGGGCTACTTATTTTTTTAAATTAATCTTGTATCTGCTACATTGCTGAAGGTGTTCATAAGCTGTATGAGTTCCTCAGTCAAATTTTTGGGGTCACTTATGTATACAATCATGTCATCTGCAAATAGTGAAAGCTTAACTTCTGCCTTTCCAATTTGTATCCCCTTGATCTCCTTATATTGTCTTATTGCTCTGGCTAGAACTTCAAGTACTAGATTGAATTATTCCTGGTTTTAGTGGAATTGCTTTGAGTTTCTCTCTATTTACTTTGATGTTGGCTGTTGGGTTGCTATAAGTTGCCTTTATTATGTTTAGGTATGTTCCCTGTATTCCTGATCTCTCCAAGACCTTTATTGTGAAGGAGTGTTGGATTTTGTCAAACGCCTTTTCAGCAGCTAGTAAGATGATCTTATTTTTTCCAGTTTGTTTATATGGTATATTACATTGACAGACTTTGTATGTTGAACCACCCTTGCATCCCTGGGATGAAGCCTACTTGACTGTGGTGGATAATTGTTTTGAGAGATTTGACTTTTCACTGAAGTTGGAGCTTACCATTTTTACCTAGGATGACTGACTATCCAGCAAGCTCCCAGGATCCAGTACACCCAGCTTTTAAATACATGCCTTGGATCCAAATACATGTCCTTATGCAACAAACACTTTCCTTTATGAGCCATCTCTCCAGACTCCTTCTATTTATGTATGTATGTATATATGTATGTATGTATGTATGTATGTATGTATGTATGTATGTATGTATTTATTTATATTGTAAATTCACTGTGCCTCAGTGATCCTATCTATAAGACTATAGCATGTGTCTTTAATCACACACACTATATTGGCTAGTTTTATGTCAACTTGACACAACCTAGAGTTTTCTAAAAGGAGGGGAACCTCAATTTAGAAAATGCCTCCAGCTAGGTGTTGGCGGTATACTCCTTTAATCCTAGCACCCAAGAGGCAGAAGCAGCTGGACCTTTCAGTTGAAGCTCAGCCTGGTCTACAGAGTGAGTTCCAGGACAGCCAGGGCTACACAGTGAAGCTCTGTCTCAAAAAAACAATAAGAAGGAAAGGAAGGAAGGAAGGAAGGAAGGAAGGAAGGAAGGAAGGAAGGAAGGAAGAACACTCCTCTCTATAAAAGACATAAGATCTACGTGCATGGCTTTTTCTTAGTTAGTGATTGATGGAGGGGGAGCCCATTGTAGGTGGTGCCATCCCTAGACTGGTGGTCCTGGATTCTATAAGAAAGCACGCTGAGCAAGCCAACAAGCAGCAACCTTCCATGACCTCTACATCAGCTCCTGCTTCCACGTTCCTGCTTTGAGTTCCTATCCTGACTTTCTTCAGTGATGAACAGTGATATGGAAGTATAAGTCAAATAAACCCTTTCTTCTGCAATTTGCTTTTTGTTATGGTGCTTCATGAAAGCAATAGAAACCCTATTGCATGCACCTTCATGCGCGTGTGTGTGTGCGCGCGCGCACACACACACACACACAGAGACAGAGAGAGGGAGAGAGAGGCATATGGGCACATACATGCATGTACACATTTCCCATTTCTAAATGTATATTTTGATCTAAAGAAAAAGAAATTGAAATAAAGTTTATGTTTTAGTAAATTATAACTCTGGCTTTCTACAACCAAACCTGAGTCAAAACTGATGACATGCCACATGGCTGATTTTGGCCCTCCCCATGCTGGTGCCTGGGCACAGTGGACTAAGTGGAGGATCCCCTTTGATGCTGTGAGTGCTGATTGCATTTTGCAGTCAATACTGCTCTCTGGCCTCAGAAGAAACCACACCATATGGCTGGATGCTTCTCTAGGCACTGAGCATGGGTTGTGGTTATGGTGAGGGAAAATGTTATCAAACATTGCAAGGTGATGACAAGGTGACAGAGGCAGAGGATCTGTGGATGTGGTAAGAACAGATGGTTGTCTAAAGGACCCTGAGGGATACAAAGGAAATCTACATGCTCCTGATTCCCTATTATCTTCCCATGAGGCTCGTTATAGAGGTCTTCCTCCCTCAGGAACCACTGATTAATCTGAAATCTTATCTTGCCAGTTATCTATTCAAGTGTTTTATTATCTGTAACACAGTAGTCATCAGCTATACATGTCTATTTCTATTTCAATTTCAACTTCAGGTAGAATGAAGTAAGACTTAAATTCAGCTAAGTTCATTGTTCATCTATCAAGTATGTTATAATTGTATGCAGCTACTAGCAAATGTAGTAGAGGAGAATGCTGGTTTAGAATGTGACTTGTCATTCTCAAGCTTCTACCTTGGTCCACCCTGGTTTCACCAGGACCTAGCATCTTATCATGGCATCCTTGCTGGTCCATCTATATTACCACATCCACATTTCACTAGATAGTTGTCTTAATTACTTTTCTGTTGCTGTGCTAAGACAAGATGAACAGGGTACTTTATAAAGTAAAATAGTTTATTGGGGTTCATAGTTCCAGACAGTTATAGTGTATGACCATCATGGCTGGGAACATGGCAGCTGGCAGGGAGGCAGGCATGGCTATGGAGCAGTAACTGAGAGCTTACATCTGATCCATAAGCATTCAGGCAGAGAAAGACAGAGAGGGAGAGAGGGAGAGAGAGAGAGAAAGAGAGAGAGAGAGAGAGAGAGAGAGAGAGAGAGAGAGAGAGAGAGAGGAGCTGAGGAGCTGGAAATGGCATGGGCTTTTGAAACCTCAAAGTCCACTTTTGTTGTTTGTTTTTGCTCTTTTGGAGGTCCCACCACCCAGCTCCCAAATAAATCACACACAGAGACTAATTCTTCATTATAAATGCCTAGCCTTAGCTTGGCTTGTTTCTTGCCACATTTTCTTAACCTAAATTATCTTATCTATTTTTGGCCTCTGCATTCTTCCTTTTCTATTCCTGCATACCTTTCTTTGTTTCTTACTCCATGGCTGGCTGTATTGCTGGCTGGCTGGCACTGAAGTCCTCATCCTCCCTCTCTCATTCCTTCTCCTCCTCCCAGACTTCTCTTTCTATTAATTCTCTCTGCCTTTCAGCTCCACCTATCCTTTCTCCTGCCTCATTATTGGCCATTCGGTTCTTTATTGGGTCACTGGGTGTTTTAGACAGGCACAGTAACACAGCTGCACAGAGTTTTAAAAATGTAACATAAACAAAAGTCCAGCCTTAGTGACAAACCTTTTCCATGGAGATTTCACATCCTAATCATTCCCAGATAGTTTCACCACCTGAGGACAAGAATTCAAATATATGAGCCCATGGAGGTCATTCTCATCAAAAACTCAATACAGGTATAGTCCACACACATTTCTGTTGAATTATGAATTCTTACTATGCAAACAATTTCCTTTTGCAAAATGCTGAGGTGTCACCCAAAAGCAAGTCCTTAGGTGAAGAGTCAGAAACTTCATAGCTCTTGCTCAAAAGATTTTAATACTGTGTAGCTGTGAAGATGGTGGCTTGGATACCTTGTTGAAGGTAGGGCTGTGTGACCAAGTCTTTCAGCCTCTACCAAGATACATCACTTGCTGGGAAACAACTATTCGACTAATGGTCATCAGCTTGTAAACAAATTGGCAAGACCTTCTAAATTTAGATTATACAAAGATAAAAGGCAAAAGTCTAGAAATTTCCTTTATCCCTGACTATCTTTTTAGCACAAATAGTATAAAAGCAGTGGTGATGAGCTCTGCAAATATCTAGGTCATGCCTATATAAGGTTTGATTACTTTGGAGCTAGAAAATCACATGGTAACTTTAAAGAATATATAGTAAAGTCATGGAGAAAGGAAGTACTTTCTACAATTGATGAAATAACTGAAGGCCCTCAGATACTGGTTATGTCTAGCCTTAGTGTTGCCCTATGCTTCCTGTGGCAATTTCATGACCAGAAAAGGCCACAGCTCTTATTGCTACAGTTACTGTTGTCAATGACTTATTAACATGATTTAAGTCACTTCCTGTTGAGGTAGGAAATGAAATAGAGATGTAAGGTAAGTGGTCCTTGCCATCAAAATACAAGGAAGAAGGATTTTCTCACATTCAATAGTTTCAATAAAGAATATGAGCATGACTGCTTCTTCCATGGCCCCATTCTCATGACCTATCCTATAAGATTGTTCCATGTATCAAGGGTAAGATCATGCCATGGCATATGTCCCTGTGTATTGCTAACCCAGTATTCAAGTCAGATATAGGTCTAATTCTCAAGGAACACAATCATCACCATAGGAAGGAAAAAACAGACACACAACTACTTGTTTATATTACTGCTGTCTTGACTAAAAAGCTTTCAACTACAGTTTATATGGGGGACCAGCCCATACATTTATTTACCCCAGGGACTCTTGAATAATGAGGGATAAGAGACTTAGTTAGAAATGAAGAGGGGAAAGAAACAGATAGAAAATACAGGACAGACTTGGGAGGGCCTAGAAGCTAATCCATCAGGCCCCACTGTCTCTGGGCTAGGCTATATAAAAGGAATCCCAAGAGGTGGAACAAAAGACCTCCCCACAACATAGCTAAGTGCAGACCATTTCAGACACCTACACTCAGGCCTGTGGTCCAATAATTCCTTCTATGCAGACCTGCTGGATAAAGCCACTAGGAAACCCAAATGGGCTTCCACTGGTTCACTAGAATCGCAATTGTTATTGAATTTGAAATAATACATCTGTAAGATTAAAAGAAAACACCAAAACCCCAGTACTTCAAAGTTTTCCCTCTTGCCTCTATTTTGTAAATATCATATTAGTATTATTTAATGGTATCTTTTCATAAATAATATATGTTGTAACAGAAGTACTGGCTTCTGTTTAGAAAATTCTGTCCTTCATTTTCCCCTCACTGAAATATGACCTCTTGTTTACTTCAAGAGATGCTTACCCTTTTAATGCATATGTTAGCTGTGTCAACTCTTATGTTCCTTTCTACTTAAAATAAAGCTTGGATATTTTGGGTTGTGTCTGGTATCATTATGTATGGAAGTTTTTGAAATTACTGATTTTAAAATTCAATTCTCAAAATGCTTATGAGGTTGCCTATTGAAATAAATTTGAAATGATTGGCAATAAAAGACTACAATGTAATAATTAAATAGTTCAGGAAATGTTCTAAGAGTAAGATTATGTCATCATAGTCACTCAGCACTTTATAAAGAATCCCCTAGAGTCTACAGAATCAAGTTGGGTAAGTTTACAACCCTGTAATTTCCCTAGAGATGTAATTGAGATCAATGGAATGTTACCATTACAGGAGGGAACATGTATATACACTGGCAATTCATATTTACAGACTCTATAGTCAAAATCAGGCAGGAGTAAACAATGAGCACTTTACCAAATTGTCTGTTCAAGCCATAGGAAGCACTAATATAGGTTTTATTTCCAATTTATTTCTTGAAGCACTAACATTGTAAAAAAAAAAAATGCTTGACTTGCTCAAAATATCAGAGTAAAATGGGGAAAATAGATTTGATCTCAAATATTTCTCATTTCAGATCTCAAGCCTTTAAGCAATGTCCTAATCACTTTCTGTTGCTATGAAGGGACACCATGACAAGGCAACTTTTCTAAAACAAAACATTTAACTGGGGCTTGTTCACAGTTTCAGCATGGCAGGATACATGGCAGTATGTTGGTAGGTACTGGGGCAGAAGCTGAGAGCTACATCCTGATCCTTAGGCAGAGAGAATGAGAGACAGAGAGATAGAGAGAGACAGACATATGGTGATATTTTATTTGTACTGAAATGTGATTTTATTTGTGTTAATAAAGTTGCCTTGGGGTCAGAGCAAGCCATAGCAGAAGCTGGGCAGTGGTGGTGCACGCCTTTAATCCCAGAACTTGGGAGGCAGCACGGAGATACATGCCTTTAATCTCAATACCAACCATAGCAGACCTGGAGGTCTGTACAGACAGGCAGTGACGAGGAGGTCATGTGGTTGGGTTTACAACCAATGAGAAGGCAGAACAGAAAGTCCATAAAAAGGAAAAACACACAGAAAGTAGTCCTCTTGTGGAGAGGAAAGACAGCAGCGGCAATGAAGGGTAAGGTTTTCAGCTCTCAGCTATCGCTCTGACCTCTTAGCTATTAACTCTGTATTTCTTATTTAACAAGATGGTTACATCTAGACACAGAAACAGAGAGAGAGAGAGAGAGAGAGAGAGAGAGAGACTGGACCTGGTGTGGGCTTTTGAACCTCAAAGCCTACCCCCCCCCAGTGACACACTTCCCCCAATAAGGCCACACCTCCTAGTCCTTCTCTAATAGTGCCATTCCTTGGTGACTAAACATTCCAATATATGAGCCTATGGGGTCCATTCTTGTTTGAGCCACCAGAAGCGTCATGCAAATTTTCTTTGTCATTCTGCTGTTCTAGTTTCATTTTTATTGCTGTGACAAACGCCCTGAGGATACAGCACATAGGGAAGAAAAGGTCTACTTGGCTTGCAGTGCCAAGTTATAGTCCCCAGTTCATGAGAGGAATATCAGGAACTTAGTAACATCACATCCATAGTCAAGAGCAAGGATAGAATAAATAACTCTTGGCTACTTTGCCTGCTTGCTAGGTTTACAGCTAGATTTCTTCTATTTTGTACTGTTCAAGACCCTCTTCCCAGGGAATGGCACCAGCCACAAGGGGATGGGTCTTCCTATACCAATTAGTACTCAAGATAATCCCCCAAAGACTGCTCATAAATCAACCTGATCTAGATTGTTTCTCATTGAGACTCCCTTCCCAGGTGGTTCTAAAATATGTCAAGTTAATAGCTAAAACCAAGCAGTCTAGAACCATTGGGGCCCCAGGGACTGGACAGCTGCGTCTTCCCCAGCCCCATCGCCAAGCCAACCATCCTTTGCAGCAGCAGTGACCACCAGAACCAGGTGCCCACACTGCACCAACTTGGAACAGGTAAGTCCCGTCTCCAAACTGGGCAGACCCATTCTGTAGTCTCTAGGCCCTGGGGTCACATTCTGTGCCCTCCCCCCAGCCAGTACAACCACAGAGACTGGACAGGAGATTTTTCCCCCACCTGGGTCACCAAACCAATCATCCTTTGTGACACCAGTGACCACCAGAGTCATAAGCCCACCTTAAACCAATAGAGAACAGATAAGGCCCCTACCCCCAGCCATTGGAGCCCCAGGGACCAGGCAGCTGCTTCTCCCCCCACCCTCTTGCCAAGCCAACCATCTCCTGTGGCACCAGTGACCATTGGAGCCATAAGCACACCCTACACCAATTGGGAACAATGACCACCAGAGCTATAAGCCCCCTCCTGAACCAATTGGGAAGAGCAACAACCACAGGGGCCAGAGGCCCCTCCTGGACCAATTGGAAGAAGAGTGACCTGGAGCCCCACTTGTTTGGATTAAAGGAAGAAATGGGTAGATAGCAGTGTAAGAATACAATAAACAACATAAAGAACAATACGGCACCACCAGAAACTAGTGATTTTACAACAGCAAGACCTGAACATCCCAAAGAAGATGACCCAGAAGAAAAGGACCTTATAAACAACTTTATAAAGATGATAGAGGACCTAAAAGAGGAAATGAAAAATTTGCTTAAAGAAATGGAGGAACAGACAAACAAAAATTGGAGGAAATCAAGAAATCTCTTAAAGAAAGTCAAGAAATGCAAGGAAAAAAAACTATTAAACAGGTGAAGCAAACAGTTCAAGACATGGAAACTGAAATAGAAGCAATAAAGAAAACACAAACAGAAAAAATTTAGGAAAAGGAAAATCTGAGTAAATTAACAGAAACCACAGAGGCAAGCAAGCATACCTAAAAGAATATAAGAAATGGAGGAGAGAATCTCAGCATTAAGGATACTATAGAGGAAATAGATTCATCAATCAAAGAAAATGATAAATTCAGCAAATTTTTAACACAAATGTAGGAAATCTGGGAAACCATAAAAAGATCACACCTAAGAACAATAGGGATAAAAGAAGGAGAAGAATTCCAGCTCAAAGGCACAGAAAATAGATTCAACAAAATTATAGAAGAAAACTTTCCCAACCTAGAGAAAGACATGCCTATGAATGTATAAGAAGCATACAGAATACAAAATAGACTGGAACAAAAAGAAAAAAGTTCTCTCATCACATAATAGTCAAAACACTAAACAAGCAGAATAAAGAAAGAATATTAAGAGCGCAGTAAAGGAAAAATGTCAAGCAATATGCAAAGGCAGATGGACCAGAATTACACCTGACTTCTCAATGGAAACTGTGAAAGCCAGGAGGTCCTGGACTGATGTTCTGCAGATACTAAGAAACTATAATTGCTAGCTCAAAGAGTCTCACTATCATTCTACCTTCTTTGACAGGATAAGGAAAACTATGAGAGGACTACAGAGCACCATGGGCTCCTGGAATGACCAGAACCCTCTGCATCTAGATCTCTATGGCTAATCATGTTTGCTCTCACAGAAGGTGGCAAGCTCTAGGCACCACGTCTCAAGTCCTCAGTACACTATACCCTCACTTCAAGGGCTGCCCTCCCTTTGTTTGAAGTAACCTCTTACAGTGTCTACTAGAATTCCACCTGGGAAAATTTGTAAAGACCACAATGGACCCTGAACTCATAACTTCTTTACTGGTGTGAATCCTTGGAATTCACCTATTTGTTTTACATCTTTTAGACTTACACTTGTTCCTGCCCTTTCATGTGCCTTGTTAAACCTGACTCTAAGCTTGATTTCCCCCATTTCTACTGACTTTCCTCTGCTTTCCTGACCCATAATCACCCATGCCTGTTGCCCCTGGTCCCTCATTCCATCAGGCACAAGAGACTGGGGTGTGGAACATTGCTTTCTCTGCCTTCCACTTGATTATGTTTCAATCTCTGTGCAGACTCTGTTGAGAAGAGAGCTATAGAAGTCAGCCTGTTCTACCCTTCATCAAATCTTTTTCGAATGTTTTCCATTGTTGCAGTCTGAATGCAAAATGTCCCCTGTTTAGTCATGTGGCCCCCAGTAAGTGGCACTGGTGAATAGAATGGAGACCTCTAGGAGCTGGAGCATCAGTGGAGGAAGGGCATTGCTGAGGAAGGACCGCCACATTTTGAGACTTTGTAGACTAGGCCAAGTTCCTACTCACTCTCTGCATCTTGATTGTGGACGCAATGTGACCTGCAAGATTGTTGCTCCTGACAGCATGCCTTCCATGCCTGCTGCCACATCTTCTCTAACTGCAATGGAATGTTTCCCTCTGGGCCTGTAAGGTGAATAAACTCTTTCTCCTTTTGTCACCTATGGTGATATAATGTGTACCCTAATAAAACTTGCCTGAAGATCAGAGAACAGAAGCCACTAGATTAAACATAGATGCCAGGCAGTGGTGGCACACACCTTTAATTCTAGCACTCAGAAGGCAGAGATCCATGTGGATCTCTGTGAGTTCAATGCCACCCTGGACTACATGAGATTGATTCAGCCTAGGAGAGAAACAGAACTGGACAGTTGTGGCACATACCTGTAATCCCAGTACTAGGAAATCACTCACCTTTATTACCAGGACTAAGAAGGAAGTGATGGCTGGGCCGAGAAAGGAATATAAGGCTTGAGGAGACAAGAACTAGAGCTCTTTGGTCTGAAGTCTTTAGGCCGAGGACACTATTCTTTTGCCTGAGGCTTTTTTCAGGCTGAGTCATCCTAGAGGTAAGATGTGGCAGTAGCTTGTTCCTTTGTCTCTCTGATCTTTCAGCATTTACCCCAGTATCTGGCTCTGGGATTTTATTAAAAGACCATTTAGCAATTCGTGTTACAGTTGCCTTTGCAAGGTGTTTTATCAGGGCAACAATAAAGTAACCTAAGGCACATCTGCACTCCAGTAAACAAGCCTGACTCAGCTTGCATATTCCCACATGTGATATGCAGACATTTTAGAGAGGAAACTCATTGTATTTTTAAAAGCCTTAAACTAAGCAAGTGCTTTATCATTGTACAAATTATAAATACAGTTTTCAAAACCCCAGTTTAAAACAACTTCCAAAATGGAAGATATGAACTATTTCTGAACCTCTGCCCTGGAACCTGGTTTCACCCCATATAGACATGTGTAGGATTTCAGTCCCTAAGGCTCACATTCTTAAGGAATACTCAGAACCTGTTTTCACCATGATCCACAAGTGATTCATGCATATATTAAGATTCTAGGTGTCCTCTATCACTCGGGAGGCACAGACAAGTGGATCTCTGTGAGTTCGAGACCAGCCTGGGCTACAGGGAAAAGTGCCAAGAAAGACACAAAGCTACACAGAGAAACCCTATCTCAGAAAAAAAAAAAAGAATGACCTTTAAATATTATCTTAAAATGCAGGTATGTAGCAATCTAGCACCTTTATATAAGGAAGTGAAAGGAACTTTACTCATAAATTTCTGTGTATGGGAGAAAACAACATATCCATGAATCTTGTTGGCTTCTGCCAATGGCTCCTCTGGCCCATGGCATTGTAGGAAGAGTCCAGTCTGTGCTGCTCTGACTCCCTGGCCTTAAAAGAAAATTGGAAGAATAGGAATTATAAGCTATGAATAAGGTCCAGAGAGAAAAGAAAGAAGGCATATTGCCTCACCCGCTAGGCACTTGAGGACAGTTGGAGCTGAGGTTGATGAACACATATCAACCAGCTGGACCAAGAAAGAAACAAATGTGGTAGACTGTCATAGCACATGTTCTGATGGAAAACCAGAACAGAGGCTGGGCCCAAGAAATTGAAGCAGCCATGTGTTTAGACTTGGAAGTCTAAGTCTGGGCATGGCTACTAGGAACCAGATTACAGGCATGCATTGAAGACATGTATGTTTGACCTCTAAGCACTTTGTGCATAAGAAAGCCAAGAGGGGCAAAAGTTTGTATCAATAATAATAATAATAATAATAATAATAATAATAATAATAATAAGAAGAAGAAGAAGAAGAAGAAGTTGTAGTAAGTATATAGACTTTATCTAGAAGGAGCTCCAAGGCTATAAATTGTTTCTGTCGGTCAGATCAGTGTTGAAGAAACTGGACTTTCATGCTATAACTTTAGCACTCCTGTTACTTCCACCCAGAGACAATTTAGATACAATTACAAAACAAGAATGCTCAATGGTTTGGAATGGTCAGTGTGAAATGGGCTGAAATACAGTAATTCTTATAGTACCTATACTGTTTGTGTGTGTGTTCATATAACACATATATGGCATATAATCTCTATCTATAATATTGCTATACATGTGCTTATATGTATGCTCATGTGCATCATACATATGTGCATAGGCATATATGTAATCTTTCTCTGTATTTTTATATGAATATCTCTTTTTTATCACCTTTTCATACAAGATTTTTCAGAACTTATAAAATTTCAGACCTCTTCCACAGACAACCTAACTTTACAATAGGCTTAAATTATAGTGAGAACTCCTTGTAGGCTCTACACTGATACAGTCAAGAAACCCTGTACAGAACCATAGCGGAGAAAGTGACATTTTCATCAACTTTAGCTGCTTAACCTGTGCGATCTCAGGCTAAACTCCAAATGACTGTGCTTTAATTATGTACATACTGCCCTTGAGTGGAGAAGGGACTGAGGCTGATTTTGTCTTCTTTCAATTTCAATTTCAAACCAGTTCCTAGAAAGCTACTTTTCCTATGGAAGAAAACACCATATCTTCTTTGGGCTATTACTGTAGATTCTCGGGTATTTAGACTAGCATATTGTTGATAGGGACAACTTATTGTATTTGTTGCTTAATGCTGTTTAGACATTTCAATTCTTTTCAATATTTACAGAATCATCCTAAATTTCAGCTTGTTAGCCTGATCCTTCCCTTGACACTGAACAAGGACAAGGGTCTCTTATAAAACAATACGTAAGATCAATTTCCCTTCTCTCTCTCTCTCTCTCTCCCTCCCTCTCTCTCTCTCTCTCTCTGTGTGTGTGTGTGTGTGTGTGTATGTGTGTGTGTGTGTGTGTGTGTATCTTTCTCTCTCTCAAGTTCCTATAAGTTATGTGCTAGTTGCCAGCTGTCTGTCCTGGCTTCACATTGCTGGGCCCAGTTCAGAGCAGAGGCATATTGGAGAAATATCTTTTGTGGTTAAGACCTACTTTCTATTTCTGTCTTTACATGGACATTTAAAGTTCTCTTTTTCTTTTTTCACAAACATTTGATTTTCTTCTTCAGTAGACCACTGCTCTTACCCATCTAAAGGCTCAGGACACACTGTGAAGATGGTACTATGGGATGTCAGAGAACTCTGTTTTCACCTGTATTCACTCCAAAGCATGTTTTGGTTTGAACCTTAAATGTCTCTCAGAGGCCCAAGTGTTAGAGCCTTGGTTTCCAACTTGCGATACTATTTGGAGGTGACAGACCATTAGGACTCTGAGCCTACAGAAGGGAGTTAGATTCTCAATACCTTGTCCTTGAAGGGGATATGGAAATCTTGGTCCCACTTGTCATCTTTAACCATGTTTTCTGGTCACTACAAGGTGAGCAGCGTCTTGTACCTGTGTCCTTGCCATGACACTCTGCCTCAGCACAGTCTCAAGTCAACAGAGCCAACTGATCAGACGCTGAAACTTCTGAAATGGTGAGCCAGAACCAAACTCCCCTCCTTTTAAGTTGCTTCAGCAGAATGTTTTTTACTCCACAAGACAAATTTCATTCTACAAAAAACAAACAAACAAACAAACAAAAAAACACAAAAAGTGACTTTTTCACTCATGACTTCAAAGGGGACAAGAAAATTAATTTGAAATATATAGCTTGCAGCACATTGCAAGGTATCATTCCAATAATTACATTCACATGCCTTCCTGAGCTCTCACTGCTGTGTTTCATGGTCTCTTTCTATTGCACAACACCAAATAGCACGTTTCCCACACTCATCCCACACTCTGCAAACTTGTGTCTAATAGTGTCACTGTCTCTAGGTTGGTAAGTTCCCAGAGGAAGATAAGATATGGATGCTGAACGTCTCCCTTTCGTCCTGAATCCGGTAAGAAGTATCACGGAAAATAAAGGTCCAGCGTCAGTGCCTTTTTTGTTATTCACAAGGCAAGAACATCATTTGATAAAAGCTGTTTTTAAGAAGCCAAGTTTATGGAAAGCTCCGAGAGGGAGAAGCTGAGAAGGAAATAAGTAGCTTTGCAGTGTGCCTGGAACACAGCATCAGAGAAATTGCCACCAAAGGAAACACACTGAATGCATAAGTAGCACTCTAAAGGGCAAAGCAACATCCTTGAGGAGACAAAGAGAACTGGATGAAGGCAGAAGGCCTTCCTGGGTCTAAGTTGGTTCCCTGAAGCAAGAAAGACAGAACGTCTTAAGTAATGGCAGAGGACATCTTTTCAGTAAGTGGCTATGCTTGGCATCTGAGGAAATACACACCTTTCAAGTGCGACACATTCCCAAATTGTGACCTAAGAACATTGAACACACATACTGACTAGTTCTAAACTAAAAGAAACTGTATGGAAAATGTGTAAAGATATCACAATGCCGAAAGGAATAACAACAACGTTTTTCAAAAGGTGAAGAATATTTTCAAAAAATTTCCATGACAAACATAAAAATGTATATAAATATTTTCTATGAATTTAAAGGAATTGGGGTTGGGGATTTAGCTAAGTTGTAGAGTGCTTGCCTAGCAAGCACAAGGCCCTGGGTTCTGAAAAAGTATTGGAATCATGGAAGAATGATCACTGCATAGGAAGACCAGGAAGGATGGATGAGGTCAAGAGGGAAATGTGGAGAAGCAGGGAAATGGATGAATGTGAACTTACAGAACCTAGTAGAAGAAATATGTCAATAGTTGAAGTAAACTGGAAGAAAATGGTAAACAGACTCTTCAAAAAAAATGTATGCACAGAGACTTAAAACCAGAGGGGTGAGACATAAGTTACATTATACATATACATAATGGCAATGAAAAAAAATGATCCATAATATCTGGACAGTTGCATTCCAGGGGGAAAATATCACCAAGGAAGATATGAGAACAAACAGATTATAGGATTTATAAAGACTTTCTGGAGATAAAAAGATACATTGATCTACAAATTAAAGTTGAACAGCAATGTATGAGAATTAAACAAAAAAAAAAACACACCAGGAAGATGAAGGAGAAGGAAAGAACTAAGGAGTTCAAAGCCAATGAAAAATAGTTTTGAGCATTCAAAACCAGGAATAAGAGAATAATTTCAGTGAGTGATAAATATAAAAGCTATTCCAGAAAGACTCGGGTACACAGCAGCCAAACTACACCAATGTGAGCTGGAATATTTGGATGGAAGAATATGCTTTATTCATTGACACTAAAAATAACAAAATGTATGAGTCTTAGAAGTACAAAGAATATCTATGAATAGCACATTTCTTCTTGATCTCACTCATCTCTGCTTCATAGTCTTCTTGTGCAGAGATCATTCTTTCATGATTCCTGTACTTTAAGTTCATAGAAAATATGTATATATATTTTTATGCTTGTCATGGAAATTTTTTGAAAATAGTCTTCACCTTTTGAAAAACGTTGTCGTTATTCCTTTTGGCACTGTGGTATCTTTACACATTTGCCATACAGTTTCTTTTAGTTTAGTACTAGTCAGCATGTGCATTCAGTGTTCTTAGGTCACCATTTGGGAATGTGTCTCACATCAGCTCTAAAGTCTGAGCTTCAAAATCCTATAAATCAATGAGAAACAATGAGACTTCATCAGCAGTTCAAGGATGCTGAAAAGGACATTGAGACAACAGACTAAAGCCTTGCAGAGCGACTTTACTGTGAAAACTAAAGCAGTTGGAAAAGACAGACAGAGAAAACATGAACATAAGCAGCCAAGATCCAGAAATGGAAGAAACTGAGCCTTGCCTGAGAGCCTTTTTCTGTCCAGTGATGTGTGCTGGCTCCAAAGTGACAGCACAGTGGCCTGCAGAAAAGAAAACAGCAGGGTGGGGGAAGAGAAGCTTGCCAGAGTCACTGACAACTTAGAGATTTGGTAAACAAACTCTTACAGTTATGTGCTTGTTCAGAATAATCCTGTGAACACATCAGGACCTCAGCTGAGGGCCCCTCCCCACGACACAGAGGAATATAGTTGTGAAATGTTTAGATGGTCCCTTAAAAACACTGACACCCTGATAAAGTGATTGGCATCTGATTCAGCTTCTTGCAGATATAAGAGTAAACTCTCTATTGATATGGTAATAACACTACTTTCCACAAATATGTGCAATGATGTATTGATTAAAAAATAAAAGTTGTAAATCATCTCTGTAGGAAATGAATACCACAAGGATTCTCAGATATTTTTGTTTTAATCCATGAAATGTACCACAAGATATCAATAAAAATAATCAAGTATATCATTGAACATGAAACTTCTGAGGCAAACCCCAGGAAGTAAAAGAGCTGGGCAGTGCTGGCACAGTCCTTTAATCCCAGTACTCAGGAAGCAGAGGCAGGCAAATCTGTGTGAGTTCAAGACCAGCCTGGTCTGCAGAGTGAGATCCAGGACAGCCAAGGCTACACAGAGAAACCCTATCTTGAAAACTGAAAGGAAGGAAGGAAGGAAGGAAGGAAGGAAGGAAGGAAGGAAGGAAGGAAGGAAGAAAGAAAGGAAGGAAGGAAGAAAGAAAGGAAGAAAGAAAGAAAAGAGCTAACAGACATCTAGATTTAATATATTAAAGAGATTGTCTGATGAGATGGTAGAGTTCGACAATGTTCCTGAAGATAAACCATGACCAAATGTAAGTGAGCACATGGGAAGGTGAAGTGGCTGAAATGAAGACCATTTATTTCTGTCTGAGACACAGCTAGAGGGTGAATCCCTGATTAGAACTTAGATTAAAAATGTACATATCTAGACAAAGTTGTAGAGAGAGAAATGGATGAGAGTTACAGAAAAAGCGAAAAGTGCGTACAGAATATAATTAAAATGCATAATTAGAGTAAAAGGGAAGCTAAAAAGAAAATAGTGCCAAACAATATTAGAGGACAAAGTACCTTATACTTTCCCCAAACACATGAATGACATCAGACCATATGCTCAGGAGATGTTCTGCATCTGAGCAGGGTTATTAAATCCATCTCAAGGTGTATCAGAGTAAACCTGTGCAAAACAACAATGAACAAGTAAAAGTAGTTGTAAAGATAAAAGGTTTTACATGTTAAAAGGACAAAAAGGAGTCAGCGTGTATGTGTGTGTGTGTGTGTGTGTGTGTGTGTGTGTTACATGCATGCCTTAACAACAACAGTGGGTGGTGAGGGGAACCTACCAATTTGAGAGTGAGAAGGCATGACAGGAGTTGGAGAGAGGAGCCTGGTAGAGGCTGGAGAAAGGAAAGGAAAAGGGGAAAGTGATCTCATTATATTTTAATTTGAAAGGTATAAAAAATAAAAGTTCAGAAAATCCAGGACCATAAAATAGTTATAATGAATATGGATCTTACTACTTAACAGAAAATGAAGACCAGAGTTTTAGAGTTGCAGGTCTAACACACCTTTCAAGAATGAAGACAAAATGAAGAACCTTTAGACCCACCAACCAGAGAAATGAGCAGGTGTTACCTGAAAGAACACCTAAGGCAAGTGGACAATGTTCTCATACACAATCATGGAAAATCTGCAAACGTATGGATGAAAAGGAACAGAGCAACCTGCTGGGACCTCACTTTAGCTTCCTCGAAGCTCCCTGGCCCTTGATATTTCCAGCAAAATGAGTTCAGATGAGACAGTTTAGCACAGAGGACAGTGTATTGCAAGATGGGCAGCACATTCTCAAGGTCTAGGAAACACTCTTGAGGCATGAGAGTGGACAATGGCCATCACGAAAGAAAATGTTAGCGTGGAGCAAGATGATCAGTGGCAGAGAGAACGCTGTAGGAGACACTATCTGGGTGTTTAGGTGGTGCCTTTGGCTATATACTGTTCTCTAAGGGTTTGAAACAGATGACTTACTGTAGTTAGAGTTTTCCTGCCTGACCCAGTCAGGACAAATCTCTCTTACCCGCCAGACCCACAGTCGCTCAGACCCAAACAAGTAAACACACAGAAACTTATATTGCTTACAAACTGTATGGCCATGGCAGGCTGCTTGTTATCTACTTCTTCTATCTTAAATTAATCCATTTCTATTTATCTATACTTTGCCACATGGCTCGTGGCTTACCAGTACCTTACATCTTGTCATCGTGGCGGCTGGCAGTGTCTTTCTCCATCCATCCTTCCACCTCCCAGAATTCTCTTCTCTCTTGTCCCGCCTATACTTCCTGCCTGGCCACTGGCCAATCAGAACTTTATTTACACAGAGCAATATCCACAGCAACTTACCTGGGTGACTGACAGGCCCATTTGGACCTGTTCTTAAGGAAGGGAGCAATAAATGCTCTCCTCTAAGAAGACCCGTGCTAACTGGTGACCTAATCAATTTCCAGACAGTGTAGAAGGTTGTATCCTGGCCAGAGATACAGCTTCATATCTATTTTTGTTTGTTTGTTTTTTCAAGACAAGTTTTCTCTGTGTAGGCTTTGAAGCCTATCCTGGAACTTGCTCTGTAGCCCAGGCTGGCCTCGAACTCATGGAGATCTGCCCGCCTCTGCCTCCTGAGAGCTGGGATTAAAGGCATGCACTGCCGTCACCCAGCTATATACATTGTTTTAGCAAAATAAATCATGGACTCAGGTCAGACTCAAAGAATTAAAGGGAAAAATACACCCAAAAGAAAAAAAGAAAAGAAAAGAAAGAAAAGAAAAAGGAAATCTCAGGCTTTCCCAGGAGGAAATAACCTTTCTTTAGTAGCTTTGGCTGAGACTGCTACCCCACTTTCAGGCACATACGAAAGCTGGCAGAATTTTTACTGCAAACCCTCATTTACATAACAGATTGAGTCTAAAACTGGTGTTTCCATACTTTAGTACTTCTCCACACATTTATCCATTTTCCATTCGTCCTTTGCTGGTGAATTTCAAGGTAAATTGTAAACATCTGTCCATTTCTATCAAATGTTTCAGAAAGTAGATTCTGAGTTTGAGGTTTTGGTTTTAGCTTTGTTTTTCTTTTCCTTTTAATTTTATCCCCTCAAGATGAAATTTGTATACAACAAAATGCTGCAGCCTAAGTGTTCCTACCACCTGCTGACTTTCTTGCTTTACAAGTGAAACCACAAATGATACAGGATGTCACCACCACCTCAGTGTTGCCTCTGATCTTTGCAAAGGATCATTTTTGTGATCTAACTGCCTGCAGCCTCTATAGTCTTAATTTTCTTTCTCCCATCTAATTTTTCTCAGATTTGTGTGCACATTTAAGAATACAATGAATTCTTTGAAAAGTTTAAACACCTTTAAAATCTGCAGCAATGTTCCTCTCAGGTTCAAGACATTAAAAATATGTATCTTCTACCTCTTCCTTATGGCTGAGGTTAGCGGTGCTAGTGTTCATTACATTTATTTGTTTATTTAGGGGCAGCACGCCACAGCATGTGTGTGCATACATAGGGCAGCTTGTAAGGGTTGGTTCTTCCCAATTATTGAACTCAGGTTGTCAGCAAGTACCTCAATCCTCTGAGCCATTTTGCCAAACTCCAGAGCAGTGCCATTTTTGAAAATGATTCAAATATGTGAAGCTTTATAACATATAAAGCTTTGAAAAAAACAAAAAATTTATGGGACTTCAATGTATGCAAAGTACAACGACTTACGTGCCTGCTATTTATTTGTTTATAATATTTGTTCTTTTATGTTTTCCTGACAATGACTAAGCTGCACTTTGGCAGATCTCCTGAAATGGATGCTCATATTTAGTTTTCATGGGTCCTCTGTTTCTGTTCATGCATCTTTGTCTGTGTAGCATCCTATAAAGATTGGGCTGTTAGTATCACAAATGCTAAAATGTCTCATTTATCATTTGGTTGACTGTATTATTTACTTCTTACAATTTCTTCATGAATTATATGGGAAGATATTGTCTATTTCTTACAGAAGGGAAGGGGTGTGGTTATCCTCTAAAAAATTGATTTCTTGTCTAATTTCACTGTGGTCAAAAAATAGTTCATGTGATTTCAGTTTTATGGCACTTGTTAATATTTGTTCTATGAACTATGATTGATAGTCAATTATATACATATATGTATATACACACATACATATGCATGCACATACACACACACACACACACACACACACACACACACACACACACAAGCCTTGTACACTTTTAAAATGGATGTCACCAGGTATGTTTCTACATACTTGTAATACTAGTACTTGAGAAGCTGAGGCAGGAGGAAAACCATGAGGCCATGAATTCAAGCCTAGTCTGAGCTATATAGTAAGACTCTGTCTCCAAAAAGCCAAAACAAAATAAACAAATGGGAACAAGTTGGATCTCAGCTTCAGAGAGGAGAATGATGGCTGAAAAAAAAAAAAAGTATCATCTTTCTATGATAACAAAGTAGGATAGGAAACTTACAAATGAGAATAAAGGGAAAAACAGTGTGTCCTAAAGACACTGGCATGCTATGGGAACTCTTCTCTCCCAGTAAAAAGTATTGACTTAAGCCTCAGGTAAGACAGCCTCAGAAGACTGGCTCAGTGCTTCAGTAAGTGGTATTGTAAAGACAAAGATAGAGAAGGTTAAAGAAAAGCTGTTTAACTGGGGGAAAAGAGCTACGAGGAAACCCTCCCCTCTCCTTATTCAACCCAAACAACAGTGGGCACCACTCTGAAGAGACCCTGTTCGGCCATCAGCTTGGTGGTCCAGATCGTCCATGAACCACACTCTCAGGAAACTCAGACTATCAGGGACTATATGCGGAAACCTGGACAGCCAAACACTCGTAGACCGAAGGAAAGAAATATTGTACCAAAATCACAAGCAGTATTCAGACTGGTGGAAACCTGGTCATAACAAGACAGCAAGGGATCCCAGACAAAGCTTCCCTGCAAGGAGGCCAAATATCTGGGAAGATCTCCACCTTGTTTTGTCCCTAGTACCAGATAGCAGCCCAGCATTGTCCTACTGCCCCGTTCTGATCTGCACTATTTCCCTAGTCTCTCTATCTATATGTCTTCTTTCTTCTCTTCTCTTTCCCGTTATGGTTTTCTTTTTATGGGCTTTCCCAGGAAATGTTGGCTGATTTGTTTTATGGAGTTCCAGCATCCTGAGAGCTTGGATAGGATCTCTGAGAGGCAGAGAGGAAGAATCCCTTTGGGTTTGCTGGCCAGCCAATCCATCTGAATCAATGAATTCCAACTTCAGTGAGAGATCCTGCCTGAGAAAATAAGGTAGAGTGAAAGAAGAAGACATTCAGTGTCCATCTCTGGCCTCCATATACTGCACTCTTAAACACACACACACACACACACACACACACACACACACACACACACACACACACACACACACACACGCACATCAACTTCTAGCTAACCATCTAACTCAAGATGCACAGGTCCCAACACAATAAATGAACAACTTGAGAAATACATTCCCCCAAATGTGCTAATCCCAGGTATACCTCCAATAAATAAACATGATTTGTATGAATGTGAAAAATTCAAAGGTAGTGTACTCACAAAAATCAAAGAAGATACAAATAAACTACTGAATGAATTCCAAACAATCAACAAAATGAAATAAGGAAATGAAAGTATAATTCAATAAAGAGATGAAAATGGAGACTAAACTAAAATACTGAAAATGAAAAATGCAATAGGTCAAATGAAGAGTTCCGAGGAAAGCCTCACCAGCGGAGGACAGAAGACAAGGTAAGGGCACCGGATAATTCAGACAGTAACAAAGAAAAAAGTAAGAATCAGAAAAAACTTCATCTTTTATGCTACATATTCTGTGTCTCATCTGAATCCTTTTCCTGAAGAACACAAGGCCAGGAGTTGAGAGGAGGTCAGAATGGCATCATGGTAACAATGTCACACATCTGAACACAACAAAATTACCGGAGCTGAGAGGAAACAAGTGTTTCCACACATTTGAGTTGATGTCTCTATTATAGAGATTAGTGGAGCACCAGTGAACATTTTCTCTCAAGATATAAAAACATTTAGCTTCAATATTAGTGTTGTTCTTTGTAGAATCCATTTCATTCTAAATTACGACAACATATGAACATGATACTAAGAAAAGAAGATCCATGTAAACATATTTGCAAAACCCAAAGTGTGGAAATAAGTTTACTCATTTACAGGCAAATGGTCAAATCAAGAGAGCATAGTCATAACACATAATATTAGTCATATATGAAACAAGGGACAAGGGTGAATGCTGTGAACTGTAATAATGACTGGCATGGCAAGTTATGAACTGTAGAGAGCTGCGTACAGCCACGCCTCAAAGATGGCGCTGGCTTCCACCCTCCGCCTTCCGGATGGTGAGCGCTCTCTGTGATAAACAACTCCATATTTGGCTAAGGCAAAGATTCTGGCTTGCTTCCGCGCACCTGGACCTATTGGTAGTGCCCACATGGCGTATCAGGGTTGGCTACCCAGTGATTACTTAAGGCTGTGAGCGGGTTTCCCCAGGGTCAGAAGATTGTTCAAGGTTCCTGAATAAACTGCTGAAAGAAGAGCCTGGTGTTGTGTCTTCCTTGCTGGTCCAGACGGTTGCGGCAATGAACAGTGGGGCAACAGTGGCATGAATGTCGTAGGGTAAACAACTGTTTTCTGGTTATATTTAAGGCCTGCTCCATAGCAATAAATTCATATCTATTACTGTAAATCCTGCCTAAAACCCATGGCCAGGAGGTCTATTTACTATTATTCTAACTAAAAGGACATAGGGTCAAACTGTCCTCTAATCTCACAATATCTCTCTACCCATAGATTAGTGCTGCTCTCAAACTCATCAGAGAACTTTCTTTATAAAGTGGGTGGTGGTTAATGTATAAACTCACAGCTGGTCCAAGTGCAGAAAATAATTGCCAGTGGAGTGTGCAGCCACAAGAGGGAAATCCATATCGCACTTCCTCTGCAAGGAACAGAACAGGGGAGAGATAGCATCTTCTGGACATGACGACTGCTGTACCCAGGAGCTCACCAAGTGCTATACCTAACACAGACTGACTCTCCTTCCTTGAGAATCCATTGAGTTCCACAGCTCCTCAGTTACAGGTGGGGCTTCACAAATGTAGAATGCTTCCTACCTTGATCTGGTCAGGTCTTGTTAAGTAACCATAACTGCTGTGAGTTCCTTGCTCCTCCTCCAGGAGCAGGAGTGTGTGATCATCACAAATGGGAGACAATGGGTTAAGAAAATAAAAAAGGGACACAAAATTAGAAAAGAAGGAGGGTAGGATCTGGAAGAGTTAGCAGGAGGAGCTAGAAAAGATTTGGTCAAAATACATTGTCTAAGTTCTCAAAGAATTAATAAAAACAAAGGAAGGGATAAAGGTGCCTCCTTATGTCTCATCAGGGAAGGAGCCCCAGGGCACACTGCTCAGTTAAAAAGCACAATTGCTGAACATACAGTGAACTGTTTACATAAAACATGAGAGGGGAATAGGGAATGGTGATGGTTGTAGGGATCCTTTTAAGGATCCCTTACCTGAGTGAGGTAAGAATGAAAGTTCATCCTGTTCAACTTAGTCAGCTGGTGCTGGGCCAACACTTCTGGATTCTGATGCCCAGCAGTTGAATTCCTAAACATTTAAACACCTTATAGCTTTAGGAAAAAGTTTCCATGTGACAGTTATCACAACAGGGTTTTAGGCATAGCTACATCATAATTCCTTTGCAAAGTGCATCTCAGCAGAGCACTGTGACCTTCTCTACAAGAGTGCATTCTACTGACTGAGGAACATCGTTCGAGATTCTGTGGATCTGGAGGATTCAGTGGGGGCTGTCTTTACAAAATAGCAAAGATTTGCGGGTTTAACACATCCATTCCAAGCCTTTTGGATGAAAAGCAGGTGTCAATTTCTTCCTTTGAAGGAAAGCCTCTGTGTTTAACAACTCTAATTTCTCTCCTGCTGTCTGTGAGCTTCTGCCCTCTACAGATGGTAACTTTCATGTGCATGAAATATATCAGAATACATGAAGAGAAAATTGATGGCAAGAAAGACAAAGCCTGCATTGTTAGATATCAAAAATAGGAAGGAGATACTTTATTGTGCTTCTTCTTGTCCTTTTTGTTACTTAAACTATGTGACCTTTTATCTATATGTCTAT
Organism: Onychomys torridus; assembly: GCF_903995425.1. Lineage (NCBI taxonomy): Eukaryota > Metazoa > Chordata > Mammalia > Rodentia > Cricetidae > Onychomys > Onychomys torridus. Next base: position 7,589,558 of record NC_050444.1, read on the forward strand.
ATAATAAATGGAAACAATTCTAAAGGACTTTACTCAGAGGGAATATGTTTTTATGGTCAGAAAAGAAAAAAAAATCTCCTTATGTCAGGGTGCAATGTCCTAGTAAGACTGCTGGAAACAATTTTTAAAGGATATCTTTGTCTCATTAACATGTCATATTTCTGTATAATCTAGCATGTGAGGAAACAAATCTGCACAAAACAGAGCAAGGAATGCCGACTGATTACAGCCAGAAGTGATGTGCTGCTAGGCAGCAAGAACAAAAGCCTGTGATGAAAGGAAGTTTCCAGGACTGCAACACCTTGAAAGAATCATTAGGCCAGAAAAAAAAAAGGTACTAATTACAGCTGAAAATGAGATGCCGGTAGGACATAGAAGCAAAAGCCAGGGAGAATGGAGGGAGTTCACTGTGTGTCTTAGACCAATGAGACTGATGTGAAAGGCCTCAGGAGAATCACTGAGGTCAGACTGAGGAAGCTTTAACTATGAAAATTGGTGTGAACTGAAAACTGTAATATTTTCCATGGCATAAATATATGGGATGCTGTATTTACAGAAAAAAAAAACCTAAATTCAGCCCTCCTTGATTACCACTAGTTTCACATGTGTGAATTATTTCTATCTTCTGATGAATGCCTTGTATATTAAAAATAACTATAGGTAAAAGGAGTATTTTTGAGAAAATCACCTCTCCATTTATTATCCCTACCTCAGAAGCTATGACTTAAAATATTTTTCAGTTATAATAAGTACATGACAGATGTGCACACTCAAACATCTGCAAGCAACCATCACTATCTTTATAAGTTACTTCACTGTTGATTTGAACAAAATACCTAACAAAAGCAACTTTACTTTGTCTTCTTTTCCAGAGGGTTTAGTTCTTGGCTGCCTGGCCTGAGTTTCCAGGACCACTGTACAACAGAATGTCATGGCAGTGGAAGTACATGACAAGGATCTTCTTGATGGAGTGAAGGAAGCTGAGGGCCGTCAAGGGAGAGGCCGAGGGAAGGTAGAGATTCAAGCATGCTCTCCTGTGGTCTTCCTGCAAGTGGCTCACCTCACTCTTTCACCCCTCCCAGCTGCTGTGGAATACAACTTGTTTATGCCGTGGAATATTACTTTAACTGTGTAAAGGTGTGTGACATTTATTTATGCTGCATACATTTAGTGATATAAGGATGTGTGTTTAACTATGTAAAGATGTGTTACATTTCTTTCACTTTGCCTACCTAAGGCACCTGATTGGTGCCAGTAGCTAGGCAGAGAAAGGATAGGTGGGGCCGGCAGGCAGAGAGAGTAAATAGGGGAAGTCTAGGCTTGAGAGAAAGATGAGAGGAGGGGGGGAAAGAACAAGGGTGATACCTGGGGCAATAAGCCAGGCAGCAGCCATGAGAAGCAGTGAAAGTAAGGTTCACAGAAGGAAAGGAAAGTAAAAAGGCCCAGGGCAAAAGATAAAGAGAAACAGGTTAATATAAGTTAAAAGAGATAGCCGGAAACAATCCTAAGTTAGGCTGGGCATTCAAAACTAATAAGTCTCCATATCATGATTTGAGAGGTGTTTGGTGGCCCAAAAGAAAAAGTCTCATACACCCAGCATGTATTGTGATATAAATCTATCCAGGGAACAATCTACTAATTAAATAGCTCTCAGGATCTAGCTGTCTCTGAAAATGACATCATAGACACATTCAGGGGTGTGCTTCATTTACACCCTCAGGGTTTCAGTTAAGTTGGCCTTCAAAATGGACCACCACTGTTCTTAGATATTGAGTTTTCTGCTGCTGTCATGGTTGGATAAACAAGTCAGTGTTTTACTGTGGAGAAGGCCACCACACAGCCTTAGTCTTTTTATTTGCATTGCTACAGTATCTGAGTGTTGTTGTAATGTTGATATTGCCAACCACAAGAAACATCCATGTTGTGAAGAAACCATCTGAGAAGTGCATTGGGAAGGGCATTTGATTTTGGAGGGAAGGCCACTTATTCGAGGGCAGAGAAGTGTGGTATTGTGTTCCCCAAAATACTGTGCAGGCTAATAAACTTATCTGGGGTCAGAGAGCAGGATGGCCACAATATTAAACATGAGAATAGGCAGTGGTAGCACATGCCTTTAATCCTAGCATTTCAGAGACAGAAATACCTCTGGATCTCTGAATTCAGGGCCACATTAGAAACAGCCAGGCAAGGTGACACATGCCTTTAATCCCAGAAATCCAGCCTTTAATCCCAGGGTGACGGTGGAAAGTAGAAAGATCTATAAAGCATGAAGACCAGAAACTAGAAGCATTTGGCTGGTTAAGCATTTTTGGCTGGTTAAGCTTTTAGGCTTTGGAGCAACACAGTTCAACTGAGATTCACTCTGGATAAGGACATAAAAGCTTACAGTCTGAGGAAACAAGACCAGCTGAGGAACTGGCAAGGTGAGGAAACTGTGGCTTCTTCTGCTTCTCTGATCTTCCAGCATTCACCCCAATAACTGGCCTCAGGTTTGATTTTATTAATAAGACCATTTGAGATTCCTGCTACAGGGAAGATATTCTGACAAATGACTGATGGGTAAAAGTCAGCATCAGAATTAGTCAGCAGGGTGAGGGTGGCACACACCTTTAGTGCCAGCACTCAGGAGACAAAGGCAGGTGAATCACTATGAATTAAAGGCCAGCCTGGTCTACAGAACAATCTCCAGGACAGCCAAGGCTACACAGAGAAACCCTGTTTCAAAAGAAAGGAAAAAAAAATGAAGAGAAAGAAAGAATGAATGAAACTGGTTCCCAGCTCTAGCCCTCTCACTGTTCTCCTACCTTGGGCCAGTCCAACTGTGGTGCATCCTCCTTTGCATGCAGGACAGCAGGAATGGCCACTGAGGTCCAGTTTCAAGAAGCAAAGTCCCAGGAATAGTCTTGCCTTGCTTACTGTAGCAGGTACATGTGGAGCTCTTTGAGAAGTTGGACACCCCTACACAATATTTGACAGATGTTTCTGGCTTTCTGCATAGTAAATTCTATCATAAAAGATCCTTAAGTTCTAGATGTCATATTTTCATTCACTGTGCCCATTCCTCCCTGACACATGCACACATGCATACTTGTACATGTCTTATGGTCCATGTGTTATCCTCCCATTTCCCATTGAAAACTTTCAAGCCAATTTACTGTGCCTTAAGAAGATACATGAACACAGAGCATGGAAATGGTTGCAAGAAATGGATGGAAAATCAGTTTGATGAGCAGAAGATATAACAGTTACACAGGCACATAGTTCTTTAGCCATGTCTACATTCTGCAAGGAACATAAACACACTGTCAATTAAGCAGAGAGCTCCTTTTGGAGTCACTAAGTCTTGCTGCTAGTTCTTCAGCTGTTCTCCTGTTACCTTGTCTATTGTGGTGACACCTTCCCCAGAAGCATTACACACACCATACTGTCTTTGCTTGGCCCACCTTCAGAACAGACCTCCACATCTGTAATGGAACCTGGCAAAGCCCACCCCATTTAATACTATTCAGAGGACTAAGTGTCTCTTTTTGGGGCTCTAATAGCCTGGTACAACAGAGAGGGATGTATTGGCTGAATGGTGCTGACCCACAATAACCCTTACAAAATCTCAGTCTTGGGATGTATGTGATTCCCTACCTATGCTGCTGGAAGTGGCTGATTCAGACACCTATCAAGAATCTGCCCAAGCACTGGAGAGATTGCTCAGCAATTAAGAGTACTTACTATTACAGACCACCTGGGTTCAATGCCTGGCACCCACAAGACTGCTCACAACCATCCATAATACTGTAGTACACAGACACTCATACATAAAATAAATCTTTTTAAAAAGGCATCTACCCAGAGCTTAGCTTTCACTCTGAAATGCTAACAGTGACATGATGCTGACCACATCTCTAATATGGGTCTTGAAATCTGGTCTAGGTGCACTTTGATGTCCTTTCCTGTACTGGCACCATGCCTGACACAGTTTCTTAGAAGAAAAAGAGTTTAGTACTGCTCTTATCATTTTCCCAGCAGAGTCCGAGTCCCACATGCCATAGTTAGGTGTTGTCCCTGTGAGCCACAGGCCTTGGGACAGGTATCTCTCTTCCACCACATTCAGAGGAACCCTCCGAGTAATTGTGTGGTCAGTCCTGGTGCTCTGAATTAGATCTAACCAGCTTGCGTAATGACTTCCTATGTGATATTTGCCAAGGTACCTTGTATATTCCATCTGACAAATAAGAACGATGGCATTCCTTGACTCACAAGGGTCATAAAGGCCTAAAAGAAGTTAAATAGATTAAACATTTTGGATACTGTCTGTATCCAGTTGCTAGTGAATAGTGATATCTAATAATAAGTATAATCTAATAATAAGTATTATCAACTTCTAATAAGTATCCAAGCCTAATAAAATCTAAGGAAAACAAATTAGATTTCTAGCACTTCTTGTCCTTCAATGCCCAGAGAAGCTTCTCTGTGTGGAAATGGACCAGGCATCTGTTCACCTTTGATAATGTCTGATCAGTGCATCCATGCCAAAAATACATGGGCACTTTTCCTCTTAATCTTGGGATTGACTCCCCAGCAACTCAATTAGGCAAAGCAGAATGAATCTTGGAGCCAGATGCAAACTTTTGCACAGGATTTTTGTTAAAGAGACTTTGACCCAAGTATTCATTGGTTGGAAATCTTTTCATTTGGGCTTATTCATAATAAAAGAAAATTTTTCTTGACCTTCAGATGGGTTACTCTTGTTAGACTTTATTCTTCAACTTGAATGTTTAATAATAAAAGCAAATAATCGGCAAGTGTAGGGAGCAGATCAACTGTTGGCTCCCCAGTGGCCATTGACAGAGATGGTCCTAGAGTCTGGCCTGGGCAGCAAAGGCAGATGCTGCTGACCTCCAGCTGACAAAAAAACACTTGTCAGCAACTTCTTACCCAAGGAATCCACAGACCTGATGATACATGAGAAACACATTCAGAGCTTTCACCACAAAGTGTTACCAGCTTATTCTTAATTTTTACCTCTTCCCTCTCATTCTCTACCAATAAAAAACTCTCAGCTCCAAACGAGCATCTCCTATTGCTGGAAGGGTGACCAAAGGAGTTTTGATGGGCACAAAAAGCCATTAAGGAAATAGCAGAACTACCATCTGTCTAGCACAGAGGTGGTGTCAGGGATTACTGCAGATCTTGAAGTCACAGGAATTGTTTGGGTATAGCTAATCTTGATTTTTCTATTGCTATTTTTATTTATGTGCACATATATGTGTGCTCCCCAATAACCTAAGCACCTCCCATTAGCTTCCTTCTTTTGAGAGTTCAATCTCCCTGTCCTACAATGCTCTCACAAAGCCTTTATCATATGGACTTTGGGCAGAAACACTCAAGATCCAAAATACAGCACTTAGTACATCTAACATGTCTTTGGGAACAGTGGGCAGGTGTGGCTTGTATCCAGGTCCACTTCTCCTTTTTATTTATTTATTTATTTATTTATTTATTTTTGTTTTTTGAGACAGGGTTTCTCTGTATAGCTTTGCACCTTTCCTGGAACTCACTCTGTAGCCCAGGCTGGCCTCAACTCACAGAGATCTGCCTGCCTCTGCCTCCCAAGTGCTGGGATTAAAGGTGTGTGCCACTACCACCTGGCTACTTCTCCTTTTTAACTAAAGTCCAATTCAACCCTAGTCCATATTTCCTCAAGAGTCTACTTAATTCTATATCCTGCAATGATAATGAGCAAGGGGGAATGGCATAATTCTAGGATCCTTTGTAAATGCACACACACACACACACACACACACACACACACACACCATACTTTGCATCAAAGTCTTATCATTGCACATTAAACATATTTTGTATTTCTCAAAACAAGTGGGTGTGTTATGAGTCAGAGACACATGAAAAATAGGATGATGAAAAGGCAAATTAATTTACTGATCTGGGTTGTAGAAGTGGGAAAGTAAGTATTCTGCATTCAGCAAGACTAGAAAAAGAAGATCTACCTGACAGTAAGGCAAGGAATGATGAGTATTGAGAGTGGATGAGATGCATCTCTCACTGATGGGAACCTGGAGAGTGTTATCAATCACTAGCACAGAGAGAACAACACACAAAATCATCTGAGTTTTCCCATTCTCCCCAACCACCCACTGTGGTCCTTTGCAAAAGAGATAAAAATCTTTGTGTTATCACAGAATTCTGTGACCCAGGGAGAAAACTTAGGGAACTTCCAACTCACATCTCCCATCTGGAAGAATAGGAATAGAGCAAGGAAAAGAATTCCATCTCAAAGGCACAGAAAAGATATTCAACAAAATCATTGAAGAAAATATTTCTCACTTAAAGAAAGAGATGCCTATAAAGGTACAAGAAGCTTACAGAACACCACATAGATTGGAACAAAAAAGAAAGTCCCCTTTCCATATAATAATTAAAACACTAAACACACAGAACAAAGAAATAATATTAAAAGCTGTAAAGGAAAAAAGCCAAGTAATATATAAAGACAAATGTATTAAAATTATACCTGACTTCTCAATGGAGACTCTAAAAGCAAGAAGGGCCTGGACAGATGTCCTGCAGACTCTAAAAGACCACAGACTACCACACTCTGCAAAACTTTCAATCACCATAGATGGAGAAAACAAGATATTTCAAGATATAGTCAAATTTAAATAGTATCTATCCACAAATCTAGCCCTACAAAGGGTATTAGAAGGAAAACTCCAACCAAAGGAGGTTAACTACACCAACAAAAATACAGGCAATAACTAATCTCACACCAGCAAAACTCTAAGAAAGGAAATGCCTCCTCCAAAAAAAACCAAAAAAACAAAAAAACAAACAAACAAAAAAACAAACAAACAACAAAAAAAACATCACCACCACCAATATGAAACAGGAAATAACAATCATTGGTCATTGATAGCTTTCAATATCAATGGATTCAATTCCCTAACAAAAAGATACAGACTAATAGAATGGATGAGAAAACAGGATCCATTCTTCTGCTGCATATAAGAAACACATCTCAACATCAAAGACAAATACTACCCCAGAGTAAAAGGCTGGGAAAAAATTTCCAAGCAAATTGACCTAAGAAACAAGCTAGTGTAGACAATCTAATTTCTAACAAAATAGAGTTCTAACCAAAATTAATCAAAAGAGACACAGAAGGATACTTCATATTCATCAAAGAAAAAAATCAACCAAGATGACTTTTCAATTCTATGCTTCAAATACAAGGGCATCCATGTTTATATATATAAACAACTAAAGTTTAAATCACACATTGATAGTGAGAGACTTCAATACCCAACTCTCATCAATGGGAAGATCACCCAGAAAAAAATTAAATAGAAATACTGGAGCTAAAAGATGTTATGAACCAAATGGACCTAACAGATATCTAGAAAGCAATTGACCCAAACAGAAAAGAATATACTTTCTTCTCAGCACCTCACAGAATGTTCTCCAAAATTGGCCACATACTTGGTCACAAAGCCCAACATCAAGTTAAATGGAGATAAATTCAAAGTAATTTCACTAAAACCAGGAACAAGACAAGACTTTCCACTCTCTCCATATCTAGTCAGTATAGTAATTGAAGCTCTAGCTAGAGCAATATGACAACTGAAGGACATCAAGATGATACAAATGGGAAAGGAAGAAGTCAAAATATTGCTATTTGTAGATGATTTGATCGCATGCATAAGCAACCAAAAAAAAATCTGCCAGTGAACTCCTACAGCTGATACACACCTTTAGTGAAGTGGCTGAATACAAAATTAACTCAATTAAAAATTAGTATTCTTGCTAGGCAATGGTGGCACATGCCTTTAATCCCAGCATTTGGGAGGCAGAGGCAGGCAGATCTTTGTGAGTTTGAGGCCAGACTGGTCTCCAAAGTGAGTTTTTGGAAAGGCACAAAGCTACACAGAGAAACCCTGTCAAAAAAAAAAAAAGTATTCTTCCTATAAACAAATGTCAAAAGAGCTGAAAAGGAAATTGGGGAAACAGCACCCTTCACAATAGCCACAAATAATATAAATTAACTTGGTGTAACTATAACCAAGTGAGTGAAAGATCTGTATGACAAGCACTTCAAATCTTTGAAGAAAAAAATTGAAGAAGATATCAGAAGATCAAAAGATCTCCATTGCTCATGGATTGGTAGGATTAACATAGTAAAGATGACAATCTTACCAAAAGCAATCTATAGATTCAATGCAATCACCATCAAAATTCCAACACAATTCTTCACAGACCTAGAAAGGACAATTCTCAACTTCATATGGAAAAACAAAAAATCCAGGATAGCTAAAACAATCCTGAAGAATAAAATAACTTCTGGAGGCATCATCATCCCTGATTTCAAGCTCTATTGCAGAGTTATAGTAATAAAAACAGTTTGGTGTTGGCATAAAAACCAAATGTCAATCAATGGAATTGAATTAAATACCTACACATAAGTCCATACACCTAGGGACACCTAATTTTTGACAAAGAATCCAGAAATATACAATGGAAAAAAGAAAGCCTCTTCAACAAATGGTGCTATCTAACTGGATATCAGCATGCAGAAGAATGCAAATAGATTCATATCTACCACCCTGGACAAAATTCAAGTCCAAGGGATCAAAAACCTCAACATAAAACTGGATGCACTGAACTTGATGGAATAGACAGTAGAGAATAACCTTGAACACACTGGCACAGGAGACAACTTCCTAAATAGAACACCAATAGCACTGGCACTAAGAGGAACTATTAATAAGTGGGACCTCATGAAACTGAAAATCTTCTATAAGGCAAAGGACACTGTCAAAAGGACAAAATGGCAGCCTACAGAATGGGAAAATATTTTCAACAACTGCATATCTGACAAAAGGTCAATATCCAAAATATGTAAAGAACTCAAGACATCAAAAACTAAATAATCCAATTTAAAAATGGGGTAGAGATCTAAACAGAGAATTCTCAAGAGAGAAATTTCAAATGACAGAGAAGCACTCAAAGAAATGGACAACATTCTTAGCCACCAAGGAAATGCAAATTAAAATGACTCTGAGATTCTATTTACAACTGTCAGAATGGCTAAGATTAAAACAAAAAAAAATGACAGCTCATGCTGACAAGGATGTGGAGCAAAGGAATGTTCATCTATTGCTGCTGGAAATGCAATCTTGTAAAGCCACTTTGGAAATCAATATGGCAGGTTCTCAGAAAACTGGGAATCAGTCTACCTCAAAACACTCTTGGGCATATACCCAAAGGATGCTCCATCCTATCACAAGGACTTGCTCAACTACATTCATAACAGCTTATTCATAATAGCCAGGAACTGGAAACACTCTAGATGTCCCTCAATCAAAGAATGGTTAAAGATAATATGATACATTTACACAATTTAGTATTATTTAGCTGTTAAAAAAAAAAAAAAAACCTCATAAACTTTGCAAGCAAATGAATAAAACCAGAAAAAAAAAAAATCTTGAGTGAGGTAACCTAGACCAAGAAAGACAAACATGGAATGTACCCACTTATAAGTGGATATTAGCTGTAAAGTAAAGGATAATCATGCTACAATGCACAGTTCCAAAGAGGCTATGTAATAAGGAAAGCTCAAGGGGTGGGAGTGTCCTTGGATCTCCCTGGGAAGGAGAATAGAATAGATATTGTGGGTGGGCTGGGGGCAGGTAGGCTTGGAAACAGGACAGATTAGGTGGGGTTGGTTGAGGTAGAGAGTACTGGGAAAGAGGCCTGAAAGTGGCAGGCATTTCAGGAAGAGGTAGAAACCTAATTCAATGGAAACTCTCAAGGACCCTCAAGGGCGACCCTAGGGAACACTCCTAGTAATAGGGGATATGGAACCTGAACCAGATGTCTTATGTAACCTTACAGGAGCCTAGCATAATTGTCATCAGAAAGGCTTCATCCAGCAACTGATGGGAGCAGATGCAGAGACCCACAACAAGTCATTAGGGGAATCCTGCAGAGAAGAGGAGAGAATGATTGTAGGAGCCAGAGAGGTCAAGACATCACAAGAAAATAGCACACAACTAGCCAGGGCCCATAGAGGAGCTCACAGAGATTGAACACAAATCAGGAGCCTGTGTGGGTCTGACCAAGTCCTCTGCATATATGTTATGGTTGTGTAGCTTGGGGCTCTTTTTCCTGCTCTTTGGATTCAACTACTGAGTTTTATACTGATTTCCATATTGATTCCTCCTACTGAGTTGCTTATATAGCCTTAGTATGAGGGGATGTGACTAGTTTTATTATAACTTGATATGCCGTGTTTGGTTGATATGCCTGGGAGACCTGCCCTTTTCTAAAGGAAAAGGAGGAGGAGTGGATCTGGAAGGGAGGGGATGTGGGAGGGGGGACTGGGAGGACTGAAGGGAGGGAAAACTAGCTGAAATGCAATATAGGAGAAAAAAATGTTCCTGGATAAGTTTCTATTTTTGTGTCCTGACAAATTTGGAGACTCTTAACCCCAGATACAAATTAGTTACTTCCTCATAACTTACCATTATGAATTGTATTTACAATATTTTTGCTAAAGTTTTTATTATAGGTATTTGTCTTGAAAACCACAACATTTTCAGTTGATGAGATAAGTCAGTCTTTCTTATAATGGATTATTCTGTAACTAATAGAGGTGAACACATTTTTCTTGAATTTCGAATTTTTAATTGATCTAAAATGGGTTATTATCATAGGTCCCCTTTCACATCTGCCACAGATGTGTGTGCTTTGAAAAACTGAGTGTGCCGGGATATTGTGAACTGTCGAAGTGTTAAATGGTTGAATGCTTAGAAAAGGTCAGGAAAAATCATAATCATAAAAGCACTAGAAAACTTTTGTTATCAAGGTTAGCAGTATTTAAGCACATAATGTGTGCCATATGTGTACTTCATAAGGCATAAAAATATCATGGCATTCTTACTTGATGACTTCTACAAAATCAAGAAAGCAGAATTCTATGTGGCAGGCTGACATTTAAGAAAGACATAGGTCTTCATTTATCATGGCCTCTAATTCCTTGTTCTCCCTCTTTGTTCTTGAACCAGCTAGGATCTCCCACTCTCCTAAGCTCTCTTTCCCTTGACCCTTGAATAGGAAGAAGCAAAGTGCTAGAGAGGTCCCCAGAAATCCACAAAGATACCTCCACAATAGACTACTGGCAATGGTCCAGAGAAAGCTGGAACTGACCTACTCTGGTGATAGGATGGGCAAACACCCTAACTGTTGTGCTAGAAATCTCATCCAATGACTGAGGGAAGCGAATGCAGAGATCCATGGCCAGGCCCCAGGTGGAGCTCCCGGAGGGATTGTATGAGCGAGAATTTTTGAGACCAAGATTGGAAACATCACAGGGACAAGTAGCCAAACTAGTGGAAACACATGAACTATGAACCAAAATCTGTGGAGCCCCCAACTGGGTCAGGCCCTCTGGATAAGTGAGACAATTGAATAGCTTGAACTGTTTGAGAGGCACCCAGGTAGTGGGACCGGGACCTGTCCTTAGTGCATGAGCTGGCTGTTTGGAACCTTAGGCTTACACAGGGACACTTTGCTCAGCCTGGAAGGAGGCGACTGGACCTGCCTATACTGAATCCACCAGGTTGAGCTGAATCCCTAGGGGAGTCTTTGCCCTGGAGGAGACGGGAAGGGGGGGTAGGATAAGGGGAGGTGGGGAGGACAGGGGAACCCATGGCTGATATGTAAAATTAAATTAAATTATAAAATTTTAAAAACGTTGAAAAAAAAGAAAGATGTAGGAATATTTGTGCACATTCTGACTTAACAAATAGTGAAAATAAAAAATAAAATAACAACAGTGTCATTTGGAGAGTGAAGATGCCAAGTCAGTTAAGAGGTCCCAGGTGCTTAGAACTTAAAGTTTACTTTGGGGCTTCTAAAAAGTTTGCCTATATTTTGAAAGAGGAAAGAATTATGCGATCTGAGGGGAAATCAGACTATTTGCTTTAATTTAAAAAATAGAATATTTTTTCTTTTTTTTATTATTATGTGTTCTAATTTTATACATCAGCCATGGGTTCCCCTATCGTCTCCCCTCCTGCCTCCACCCCCCCCTTCCCCCCCACCCCTCCCCTCCAGTCCCATGTCCTCCAGGACCAAGACACCACTGGGGATTCATTCAAACCTGGTGGATTCAGTACAGGCAGGTCCTGTCCCCTCCTTCCAGACTGAGCATGTGTCCCTGTGTAAGCCCAAGGTTCCAAACAGCCAGCTCATACACTAAGGACAGGTCCTGGTCCCACAGACTGGGTGCCTCCCAAACAGATCAAGCTATTCAATTGTCTCACTTATCTGGAGGGCCTGATCTAGCTGGGGGCTCCTCAGCCGTTGGTTCATAATTCATGTACTTCCATTCGATTGGCTATTTGTCCCTGTGCTTTTTGCAATCTTGGATTCAACAATTCACGCTCTTGCAGTCCCTCCTCTTTCTCAACAGTTGGAATATATATTTTAAAATAAATTATGAAACTCCAAATCAAAATAAAATATATTTAACTGTAAGAAATAGGTATTATCCCAAATTTGTTTCTAGTGAGACTGATATAATAGCAGTTTTGTGATTCTCAATGGGCTATAACTCAAGCATAAAGAGAAATTGCATTTTTAAGTATCCAATACCCAGACCAATTGAGGGAAAGAGATGAAAATATTCAAAAGAGAGAAAAATAAAATTCATTCTATATCCAAAATATGAGTAAGCAATATGTACATGGAAAACAGAAGAGCAGAAAATTTAATCTGTTCTTTAAGCTCCATTAATCTAGAATGGAAAAAAAAAAAGGTCCTTTGAGCTTAGATGAGTTGCTTATTTCACCATCTTGAATAATTTTAACTAGGTTTGTCTCCATGTCTAAATTATAACATGGAGATATCAACTAGGGCAATATTAAAGACAGAAATCTTCTGAGATTCCAGGCTGAAGTATGCTTGTTTCCCAAGGCAAAAGCAAATTGCTCTTTATCTGCAGCAAGAATTAAAGCTGATTCTCTATTGAGACAGTTTAGTTCCACCCAGTGAATAGGCAGTCTAGTTCAGTCTGTTCTCTGTTCAGTGCGAACACTAGCTAGCCTGGAGCTCATTTTAGAACATGGTATCATACACATCCTGATTTATAAATTACTTGCTGGGCATGTGTTTGCACTAGAGCTGCCCAGACTCTGCTTCAGATCTAAAGCTGTCTCAGAGTCCTCTGCTCAGAGCTTCTCCACATCCACTGGTCAGTCATCAGTTTCACCATCATTAGCCTGGTCTTACCCACCCATGCCCTACTAGAAGGAAATAGAAGGTATCTGCACATGAAACCCTAAGAGCCTTTCTGTGTAAAACACCTCCCATAGCCTTAAATTAAGGGTAATGACTGAAGCCACATGATGTGGAGTTCCTGGAGTTGGATGAGCTAAGCCGGTGCTGGTATTGAGTGGTTAAGTCCTGGCTCAGCAAATTCATTTTCTCTGGAAGCCCCGCGGTTCTACCGCCCTTGCTTTCCATTCTAGAGATTTCTACAGGACTGTATTGGCAGAGGATTTATGGCCCCTCGGAATGTAGAACCTCCAACCCCATCTCTACTCCTGTCAAAGGTCAGCTTGTGTGAGTCTCTGTTTATTTTCTGCTTGGGAAGCCATACATATGTGTTCCTATTCAAATAAACAGATCCAATGTTAGAACTAAGCCAGGGCAAATCTGTTGCTTTATGCTGTTTCAATGAGTGTCATTAAGTCCAAAGGAGTTATGTTGTACAGTAGAAAAGCTTTCAGAGTCCTTCCAAAAGAACTACATGGGTATCTTGCCATGTTTCTTCCTGGAAGGGCTGGTGCTGACCCAAAGATAATTTTATTGTGGCTGGTCTACTGCAACGCTTTAAAAGATTCCTTGAAATGCATGTTTTTTACCTGTAGCCTTTTATTCTTATTACACTTTCTTCCAGAAAAAAACTTTCTTTTTCTTAGAAGCAACACCTTGTTTCTCTCTCAAAATTAAAGTTTTCACTTTTATCTTCTTTGGTTCCATATAGAATTACTCAAGAATATTAGAAAATGTCCTTAGATTAATTGCTACAACAAAGAAGTGGAAGGCTGGTCTAGAAGAATAAATATCATGGCAGGACACATAAGAAAAGTGATGCAAAATTTAATGGGTTAAATGTCAAAGAAGCTGAGCTTGAGAAGCATATTGTCAAAAGAATGAAAGGGGGACATGGAGAGGTAGGTGTGTGGCCAACAATGTCAGGTTCAACAGGTAGCTGGGTATGTGAATATCTACATCAGGTACAACAAAGAACGCAGGTGATTTTCCAGGCCTTACAAACTGATGGATGTGCTGGAGGGCTGAGCTGGGCTTGCACTGCTTGTGGAAGTAGCTCTGCAATGTGTCCTTTTAAGATATGACAACGGCACGTCCTTGTGCCCTTAGTCTTTCAGTGTAAGGCACTTTGCCACAGTACCCCAAACTCATGGCATAAAACGTATGGCACCAGGAGGAACAGATCCTCAATGGGACATTTGCTCAGCTCCATTAATTAGACTATTTTCAGATTAAAAGAAACTACGCTTGTGAGCATAATTACCTCTTGGGAATTAGATTTGAAGTAACTTCTTCCTGTAATTTACTTAGGAAACACAATGAATAGGCAACCAGAGAATCACTAGAGGACGGAATAAGAATGGCAGGCCTTTGATCCTTGGTGTGACTATTTTATGCTGACTCTTAAGGAATACATGATATCCTCCAAATTTCACAATTAAAGGTTGTGCTCCATCTGTTCCTTCCTAGCTAGAGGAGCTGACAAAGATATCAGTAAGGTATATAAACCCTTTCAAGGCAAAATATAAGCAAAGAGCCCCACTGAGTCAGTTTATCAAGAATCTGTTACCCTGGTATTGACCAGGTCCCTCATCCTCCACTCTTCAAGGTGATGTCTGATCATTCCAGCAAGTCTCTACCCAAAATCCTGCTAGGTCCATTGAACCAGTAACTCTCTTCCTACTGATGCCAGCTCTTAGTGACACTCGATGTACTGACCTATCCTGTTCTCCAGCTGTGAGCTCTATCCTCCCCTGATGCCGTAGTCTGGGTTTAACCTGGCACCTCTCTAGTATGAAACTCTTTTTCCTAGCTTGGATTATCTTCGATAGATGTGTGTATATATATATATCTGATTTTAGAAATAAACCAGAAGACTCTATTTTTTTTTTACTACCAGAACATTCTCTGAATCATGCTGTTTCAATAAGTGCCCTTAATTCCAGCCCAGCAAAGCTGTGTTTTACACGATAAAGGTGTTTAGTGTCCCTCCAATACGGATATTCTCCTAATTTTCCTTCTATAAATGGGGGTTCCTATAATCCTTGTGGTTGCTCCTTCCTATGCTTTGACAAGTATTGCTGAGTAATTTATTTAGCACAACTAAAGATATACAACTTTTCATTCATTCACCATATTGTAGGCGAATTGCCACTAGACAAACCATCTTGCTTTGTTGTCTCTGAACACTTCCTGGAGAACACTGTTGAGAATCCAAGGTAGGCTCCAGATCAATAAAAGAATGTCTTACCCAAGGATTAACTCTCTTTCCATGACCAGTCACAAGACCTCAAGGGAAAAAGATCTCTTGCCTATGGCAGATTCATCTTTATATTGAACATTATACAGCAAGAATGCTCTGTAAAGAAATCCAGCCTTTGTCTCTGGCATTTTACATTAGACACAACACTCATGAAGTCATTAGCTGTGTTTTCAATCATTCATAGCTTAAGTTTTATGGCCTTCACAGTGGTAGGATGTCATATATTTTCTCTGTAAACAATGTGTCCTTGGAAAGATACTACATCAAGATAATCTAAGTTAAAATAAATATTATGTTTCTAAATCCATGTTCTTTGGCACTTTTCCTGGAATTTTTCTTATGAATGATAATTTAATTTCTGTGCTCAAGAGATGCCCTTGAAACTCAGTTGCTCCCCTCTCCAGTCTTTCCTTTGTTAATTTCCACTGGATATGATACCAAATATGCATCTTCCATAATGGTTCCTAACATGTATATTTTCTACATGACAGTTTCTATGTGAATATATTGTCCTCTCTTCCTTCTCTTTCACATTGATGCTTAAGCCTGGGTCTCCTAACTAATACAACAATACTACTTCAGATTTTGTTTCCTTATCAGCTGATATCTATAGTTACCTGTAAATGTTTACAATTTATTGTTTGTTTGGAAGAATAACGTTGTTTTAGATTTTAAAAAATAGTGACAAAATTTTAAAGCAACTCATTCCAGAATACCTTGAATTTGTGCTTTTAGTTTGATGGTCATTTCAGTGCATTTCCATTTTCTGTTCTTTCCTTTTCAGGGTTTCAAGTAAAATGACACTTTAGTTGCTGCTCTATTGTGCAGGCTCAACAGTATTTGTCAACTGTCGGGCTTGATATGATAGAATGCCAAATGTCAGCACTTCCTTCCACAGCCACGCTTCAGCCTGGAAGTCTTGACTCTCTTTAGCTTGATCTTCAATTACACAATTAAGCATCATGAACTCAATACATTCTACTTAAAATTGGCAGAGAGCTGTTGACTAGGCTGTGCATACCTTGGTAAACGGAACTTTTTTTAAAAAAAACAAAAACAAAAACAAAAGAATGTTGTTAAGTTTTTCTAATTACTCAAAACACATTGGCTGTGTGTGTATTTTGGTGTAAGAAATGTTCTTGAAATACCACTTTTGGTGTGGAGTGTATGAATAAGTGATTCCAACATAGATTTCTTCAGGCATTCCTCTGGGATAGTGGACTAATATCAAAGGTCTATCAGCTGTTATAAGAGCTGACAGGAGCTTCAGATTTAATCCCATAGCTAAGTGACTGGTAGAGATCACAGGGCATCCCAACAAATCAGTAAATTAGTCATGCAATGCACTCTGTATGCTATAATAAATATGCCATGCATTCGCTAGAGGACTTCCATGAGGCCTTTGGGAATTAACATGTGCAAAGTGCTATTTAATAGAGACAAGAATGTCTAATTTGCACAGAATAGATATGACTTGAGCAGTGACCTCTTGTACTTCTTTCTCCAGAGATATGGTCATATCCACTTTGCTTCAGGGTTAGACAGGATATATACATATGAGACCAAATAATTTCCCCCCATAGAAATGCTCTAAAACATGTAAAACCTTTCATGGCCCCACTATCAAGGTGAAGTGTCCATTTGGAATATGTACACCAGCATCCTATTATCAAGAATATTCAGTCAAATTTGAATGTTACCCAGAAGCAAATTTGCTCACCTGGGGATTTGGGCCTGTGTTTATCATATTGGAAAGTTAATTGTTGTAAGTAGTGCCTTTTGATACCATAGTTCTCAGGGGCCCTTGGGGAGTATGGGCCCTGTTCCTACCATTACTTTTGATGGATCAAGTGAAGTTCTAATGAAACTAATTCGTTTATGTTTAAACTTAACTTTTCTCCTTAAGCCTAGGATGAGAAACAGAACTTATGGTGCTGGTGACCTGTACTTTGAGATCTCAATGTATAATGATGTCTGAGACAGCACAGCACCCTATAACCTCCCTGAATAATCAAAGCATACCTCAGGTGACCTTCACCAAACTCTAGAGCAGCATAATCAGCTCTTGTGCATATCCTGCCTTCCAGAGGTTAAGAACTGGAATGCAAACCATAGCTAGTCAAGATAGACAGGAATCGTCTCATGTGGCCACAGTATGAGAAGGGAACCAAGTTCTTTTCACTCCTGAAATGCATGATCTGCAGGGATTTCAAGTGCTAAATACAGTAGATTCATTTCCTGTGAGTGTCATATTTGTTAGCTAACACCGAGATGAATTGTGGCATTATCCACAGTTTTCCACATTGTTGTGATACGTTTTCACATGTTTATGTAGCTACAGTAACATCACTTACTGCAGATAAAAAGGCATTCTATGTACCCCACATCAGGAGCTGTCTCCATCAATAGTTTCTTTGAAAGACTACTTGACATTAAATCAGCACAGTCCCCTCATTACCAAAATGCTGGGCTTCATAAAACGTACTGACCCAACCCACATCCTGGGAATATCAGTGAAAGCCCAGCTACAAAGGGTAAGTATTTTTGTTGGCAGAAAGGAATATATTTTACAGGACTTTGTAAGAAAGTACTATGATTAAGGAACTACGGCCTACTTTCCAGGCCAAATGCTTTGTGTTTATAATTGTTAATGTGTTTTCCATCTAACTGGGCCTAAATTCCTCTCAGAGTTCATAAGTGCTAAAGCTTTGAGCTATGAGACATTATGCCCTTCTCATGCTTTTTGTCTAATAAAAACCTGAGTGCATCATTTATTCTTAAACTGCTATTAAAATTTCAGTATCTCCATTTCATTGTCAATAACTATCAGATTAGGAAACAAAACCCCACATTCTATTAAAAACTGGATGCATCTGTCATCTTCTTGTTACAGTGACACACACATGCAATAAACTAAAGGAAGGAATGTTTATTATTTCAGGCCTTTGAGTCCTTGATCAGTTGGGCCTGTTCTTCATCCATCGTGTCGCAACACATTGTAGAGTGAGGACATGATGGAGCAGAGCTGTTCATCACGTGCAAGTCAGGGGGCAGAGAGAAAGAAAGAAGAGGCTGGGGTCCAACGGCCCTGGCATGCTGTGTCTCCCATGACCTAACTTTCACTGCCCATGACCTAACTTTCACTGGGCTCCACCTCCCCAGCTACTGGCTGGGCCAAGTCTTTAACACATGGGCCTGCAGACACACAAAGTCATATATAGCACCAAACAAACAAAAGCCAAAGGTAATATAATTTTTGTACTTTTACAATGATCACAAATAAATTATTTTACATCAACACTATTTAGCCAAAACAGCTGAGAACCATGTTACATTTCTTGAGACAAAGAAACACTAGAAAATAATCTTTTGTGCCTTCCTTTGTATCTCTCCATAGGCACTGAAAAATGGGCAGTGTTTCCCAGCAAGCTTTCAACTATTTTTCTCTTCCTAACAACACAGAAGTCCTGTTATAGATAGTAAGAAATGATAATGGCAAATTTCATAAAAAATAAACAAAATACTGAGAATTACTCAAATTCAAAATTTTGAAATTACTATCGAATCATATATTTTAGTGATTATTCATGACCATGTGTTCTGGATACAGGCTTGATCTGGATATGGAATTCGAGGGAAAAGCCAATATGTAGACATTGCCCTGTTGCCTAGGGCTCTCTTTGTACTATGAGAAAATGGGCTACTGAGAGAGAGGATAAGGACTTGGCTATAGATCACATCAGAACAGTTTAGGCAAAGATTTATGCTAAGAAACCTTATTCCTGACTTGGCAGTGCTCCACAGAGAAAGCCAACACTTTCTGTGTTCTGCTGTGTTGGGTGTCTGGCTTTTCTCAAGCTACAAAATCAGCCAAACCAACAATCTTCGCATTTCTAAAGGAAATAACCTACACATTGACAACATGGGCATTGTTCAAGTCCAAAGTTCATTTCAAATAAATACATGTGGTCAAACAAAATGATCCAGCTTGAGTCAACAAACTGATAAGCTGCTCTACAGCAAAGTCAAAGAAAAACATCAGGGAGTGGAGAGCCAAGCCTGAATTTAGCTAAGAGGGTGCCTGTGAGGACTTCAGCAGCACACCAAGACTGTGAAATCCAGAGTGCAGTCTGCGTGAGAAAAAGACACTTGCAGAAAACAATGCCCTGATACTTCTGCAGTCCACAGAGGGAACATTTTATTGAAAATAAGGAAGAATCAGACTTGGTTTAACATTAAATGAAAAATAATTGAAACTAATGTATGGGGTTTGATATGGTGGGATTATTTTTAAGTTTTTATCCTTAAACATATTTCTTCATTTGGTATAAAATTTATTAAATGAACAAGATTACTTGAAAATTCCTATTTTATCATACAATTATGACTTCAGAACTCTATGAAATTTAGTAAAAGAAAGAGAGAAAGAAAGGAGAGGGGGAGAAGAGAGGAAAAGGGAAGGGAGAGAAGGGAAGGGAGGGGAGGATAGGTAAGGAGGGAAGGGAGGGGAGGAACTCTGAAGAGAAGGGTTGAAGTATGCAAGCAATAGTCATTCATTCTAAAACTGGCCCTCTACTCCCAGGTTGCTAAGCCCTAAAATGCTGACATTTTGTAGTTAGGAACAAATAGTTCTACTATATCATCGTTAACTCTAGCAAGGTTTGAAAATGTAACCTTTCCTACCAAATCATTCTAGTTGCTTTTCTCTATTTTGTGCAACACTGCAAATCCATTTAGCAAGTCAGGTTTGTTAGTTTTGTGACAAACTCAGCCTTTAAAAATTCTCTTCAAGGTTTTCCCATGGTTGTTGTATTCAGAAGACTCCCCAGTGTTTATGTGAATCTAACCTTAGTTAGAAAGTAAGCCACCAGACAATACACTCTACAGAGTCCCTCCCTCCCTCCCTCCCTCCCTCCCTCCCTCCCTCCCTCTCTCCCTTCCTTCTTTACCTCGTTTCTTCCTTTATTTTCTTTTTTTCTTTGAGAATTTATTATAGGGGTACTATATTTACATCATGAATCCTCCACTCTCTCCTCCCCCAACTTCTCCTATGTATCCCAACTCCTCAAATTCATGGCTTCTTATTCTTTAATTAGTATTGTCATACACATGCATGTGCATGCACGCATGCTCTCTCTCTCTCTCTCTCTCACACACACACACACACACACACACACACACACACACGAGAGAGAGAGAGAGAGAGAGAGAGAGAGAGAGAGAGAGAGAGAGACCAAAAAAGAAGAAAATAACCATCCTATTGAGTTAATTTAGTGTTTCTCATATATGTGTTTAGGGTTGACCTTTTGGGATGGAGTAACCTACCAGAGGGCTTTTCCCTGGAAAAGACTGATTATCCCTCTGAGAAAATACTAACTGCCTCTAACTCTTCATCTAAGTGTTGAGCCTTTCCAGAAGTCTTCCATGCACATTGATGTGCCAACTGGTGTTGTCATTGTGAAGGTCTTGTTAAGTAACCATAGTCACATTGTTGAGATTTCTTATGTGCAGCTTCCCTGTCACACAAAGAAGACACTCTCTCATAGTAGGGACTCTGTTGTTCTGGAACTTAGACTCTTTTCTGTAGCTAGAAGTTTTCCTGTGTCCTGGCCTGCCAGCAGTCAGGACAATTCTCTCCCACTCACTTCCCCCAAATAAGCACACAGAGGCTTATATTAATTATAACCTCTTGGTCATTAGTTCAGACTTATTATTGACTAGCTCTTACACTTAAATTAACCCATAATTCTTACCTATGTTTAGCCACATGGCTTGGTACCTTTTCTCAGTTCTGCTTTGTCATCTTGCTTCCTCTGTGTCTGGCTGGCAACTCCTCACTCACCCTTCTTCTTCCCAGAATTCTCTTTGTCTGCTTTTCTCACCCATATTTCCTGCCTGATTATTGGCCAATCAGTGTTTTATTTATCAACCAATCAGAGCAACACACATTCACAGCATACAAAATGGCATTCCACAATACTTTCTTCCCTTTCTTCCAAGATGTTCCCTGAGCTGTAGGTATAGGAGTTGTGTTACACATATACCAATTGGGTTTTGGGAAACCATGTCCTTCCCTGCATTTTGACTAATTATGGATTTCTCTAATGGTCTCCACCTGCTTCTAAAAGAACCTGTTTTGAGAAGTGAGAGCTACATTTATCTGTTGATAGAAGGATAAGTATTTAGGATACACTTAGAAATTATACTGTTTTAAGGAAGTAGAAACAATAGGCATTGTCTTTTAATTCAACGTAGTTCTCATGACCAAGAAAGAACTGGTCCATCCAAACCACTAGCTGGCATGGTGGGTATAGATGAATGGTAGTTGGACAGAATGGATGGAGGGCATGCATTCAAATATCATTTCTCATGAGATCAAGACTTGTTCCTGACCTTTAGCTGGCTTTTGGGATCCTGTTCCCTATGCTGGATTAACTTGCCCAGCCTTGCTGCAGAAAAAAGGAGCTTGGTCCTACCTCAACTTGGTGTGCCATGCTTTGTTCAAGCCCATGGGATGCCTGCCTCTTTCTGCATTTAGACAGAGGAGGAGTGAATGGGGAGGGGGTAGATGGGAGCAGCGGAGGAGGCAAAAAGAGGAAAGAAAGGAAGAAAAACTGAGGTCAGTATGTAAAACAAATGAAAAATGTTAAAGAAGCAAGCAAACAAACAAATATCATTGCTCTCTGGACACCTTGTTTTACATGGTCACTCACACCATCATGGCCACACTGACTTCTTTATGAGAAAAACTTCAGGTGTTTTAGAGTGAACCAAGAAGATGGCAATAAGAAATCAACTGGCATGAAGGGAGCAGATATTTGTATAAGGGAAGCCAAAAGGCATTGGCATGGCTGAAAGAGATAAGTAAGGAGCTTGACCATCCAGCTAGAGAAATGGCTTGGAAACGACCAGGGCTAGAAAGGTAGTAGGCAATGAGCTGTATGCTGAGTAGGTAGACTGCAGGCTTTTCAGGCAGTAGCTGCATTCTTCACAGTAGCCTGTTCTGTGTGTGTTTACTGCAGATAAAAACCAACAATTCACTAACAGTGTTATTGTCTCTCAATGAATGATTCTGGGAGGACTTGGAGAAGCAAAGTGAAAACAAGTCCCTTGAGGTCACCCTGCATCCTGACATGTCCTTTCTCTCCCTTTGAGTTCTCCTACAGAGGGTGTCAGCTCCAACATGTCTCATCTCAAATATTTTTTCTAGTAAACTTTTTTGACATACGTTCCTTTCAGTGCTTAATAGTAAACTTTATTTTAAATGTTGATTTTTAAAAGCCACATCAGGGGCTGGAGAGGTGGCTCAGTAGTTAAGAGCACTTGCTGCTCTTGCAGAGGATTCATGCTCAGTTCTCAGCACCTACATGGTGGCTGGTGGCTCGAAGCCATCTGCAGCTCAAGTTCCAGGGGATCTGATTCCCTCTGCTGACCTCTGTGGTACACAGTATACACACATACACACAAGAAAACACTTATACCTATAATATATATGTATACTGCATTTTCAAGACAGGGTTTCTCTTTGTTGCCCTGGCTTTCCTGGAACTAACTTTGTAGAACAGGCCAGCCTTGAACTGATGGAGATCCACCTGCCTCTGCTTCCTAGCTAAAATAAACATTTTAAAAAATGACTTTAAAAAGTCACAGCAATTATTCCCTATTTTCTTCTTCAGAACTCTGGACTGAGACTCTTGGCAAACACTGTCTCAATGGCTAATTTGTCCAGAAACCATAACCCCCGCTGAGCCCCTGACATCCTGTAGGATGTCAGTTGAGGTAGCTTTTCAGGGAAGACTCATTTTCAGTTCCCATCTTTAGAATTTTTGCCCTGGAACTAGCTCTTAGCACTGGGATAATGGGTTTTCAAAAAACATTCATTATTGTTTTTGAGATTCCAATTTGAAAAAAAAAAGAAAGAAACAAAGTTCAAGGTTGAATAGAGAACAATATTGAGAAGTTGAGGCTAGCTCAGGGAACCCTGGGGATGTTGTGAAGTCTAGGATCTGAGAAGAATGCTCTCAACTCAAAAAAGGTATACCTAAAAACTGCTGCACTAACCTGGGGGAAGCAAAAATGTTTTTGAGAAACATCTGTGAAAAGAGAATCTGAGCAGCACTGTTCAAAGACCTACAGAATATGGCATTTAAAATACTTTCAAAATTTAGACTTTCTGGACAGTGAGACATGTCTGCTACTGGCAGCACTGATTTACTTCAGAGAGGAAGATGGGCATTGAAGACACTTCATATCTTATCTTCACCTTGGTAAAAATAGCCATTTGGGCAAGAAACTGTTCTTGCCTGGACTGCTTGATCAACTGGACATGCAGGACCCATAGAAAGGTGACCACTAAACTTCACTTGACAAAATGGTCCTTTAGGTTCCTGTTTTGCAGAGGAAACTGCCAGACATTCTACAGGACACTGAGAGAAGTGACCGAGAGACTCTAGCCTTGTGGGCTGAAGATAAATGCCCCAACTTTACAAAGGAACATTAGGTGACTGTCCAGGCTGCCAGCTGTCTCTGTATACTCTTGCAAGACTCCTGAAAAACGCTTGTATCCTTCTCCCAGTTCTCAGGTAATATTATATCCTTCTGAGGTCTTTGATGTGGTTGAGGACTAGATAGTTATAACTTTCTCAGTTATGATAAAAGACAAATTAGATATAAAACCTTAGACTCACAAATATGATAGATAGGCTATCTTCTTTAATATTATAACTGTAATTTTTGCTTGATAATTGTTTTGATATATGTAATTTTACTATGTAAAAGTTAAAACCTTCCTTTAAAAAAAAAAAAAAAAGGGGGAAGTGCTGTGGATATCGCTCTGTGTAAATAAAGTTCTGATTGGCCAGTGGCCAGGCAGGAAGTACAGGTAGGACAAGAGAGAAGAGAATTCTGGGAAGTAGAAGGCGGGAAACAGATACCGCCAGCTGCCGCCAGAAGAAGCAACATGTAAAGACACTGGTAAGCCACACGCCATGTGGCAAAGTATAGACTAACAGAAATGGGTTAATTTAAGAAATAAGAGAATTCTGGGAAATAGAAGGTTGGAGAGAGACACCGCCAGCTCCCACCATGAAAAACAACATGTAAAGACACTGGTAAGCCACAAGCCATGTGGCAAAGTGTAGACTAACAAAAATGGGTTAATTTAAGATAGAAGAAGTAGATAACAAGCAGCCTGCCACGGCTATACAGTTTATAAGCAATATAAGTTTCTATGTGCTTTCTTGGTTGGGTCTGAGCGACTGTGGGACTGGCGGGTAAGAGAGATTTGTCCTGACTGTGGGCCAGGCAGGAAAACTCTTAACTACAATTCACAAAGGCAGAGAATCCATTACTGGCAGGTGAGGAAAGGGGGCAATGTTCATCAAAGGTCAAAAATCTTCAGTCCCAAGAGTAAGTTACACCAGCACCTGCACAACATGGTGATAGCAGTGAATCAGAACCTATGGTGACCTTGGCATCTGCTCACAGAGAAGGTATTACTGCTTAAACTCGTGTACAAGGATAATTAGAGCAGGTGATGAGCGGATTAATTGCTCTGATTGTGTAACTGATTTCACAGCATCTGTGTGTAGCCAAACATCACACTGAACACTTCAACTAAAGACAATTGCACTTGTCCATTTAACCTAATAAAGCTGAAGAGAAAACAGGGAGAAAAATGAACCCAAGGAAAGGACAGTAGAAATTTACCAGGAGGTTAAAGATGTAAGGATGCTGCCTAGAATTTTTTAACTGATGAATAATGCCAGCTACTGTCCCTTGCTGCCTGCAGGCTGTCCTAGGAGCATTTCTTTCTGGACTTCTCAGCTGTGACTGCAGATGTATTGAAAAGACATCTGTTTCCTATAAGCAAAAGAAAAAGAAAGAAATCCTGAGGCAGAGAAGCAAAGAGGAAGAGAATGGTTGCAGAGGGAGCCATATAGTGAGTATACACTCTCAGCCACATAGCGAGGTGCAGAAAACATTTGATTCAGTGTTTCTGCTGTGGATCAGATCAGCACATGCTAATAAACTTGACCACTGACTCCCCTTGATGGTAGCCTATACCATCCTAAGCATGCACACAGTAAGCAGTAGAGAAGGCAAATGTTCCTACTGTACAGCTTGTACCAAGACCAACAATGACTTTATCTTCTCTTTCCTCTCTCAGCACTCTGTCCTGTACTTTGCCTCCTCAGCCAACTCCTGGGATGCTACAAGGACTTTCCCCATTGAGTAATCCTGATTTCTATGGTCTGAGAGTCTGAGTACCTTTGGTACTTTGGTGGCTGATGCATCATCTACATAACTCTTTTTACTCCTCTTAAGGATGAAAAGAGTCAGAGATGATCCCACCAAAGCTCTGAACTATGGAGAGATGCTTTCCCACCTCTGCTCTCCAGAACGTATCCCTGATGACTCATGATAAAAATGGGTATTTCTCTCTGCTACACTTGCTTGCTGCTGTTGGTCTACCAATATAAAGATTCAACACTGACTAATGTTGCCATTGTACCATCAAGTGAATTCTCCTACCCTGCTTCTTGGGATATAAGACCTCCAACCCAGCAAAGCCTAAGCATGAAAAGGGAACTCACACATACTGCACATTAAGAGTGTTGGAAAGTAGGGTATCAACCGCATTCCCAACATTTGTTCCAGACACATGTGCTCATCAATTAGGGACACAACAACAGAAGTCCAACTAATGCTACTAAATGGCCAATGAATATACGAAGTCCTGGAGAAGACAGACACTTCTGTAGTTCTGTAACCCTAAACTGGCTTTTAGCAGAGACTATTCTGCTATGTATGTCATGTGATTTAAAGTAGGAAAAGTGGCTTCCAGTATTATGTGCCTCCTGTTTTTACACTTCCCCTGAGGGTTTGTGCAGGATACACATCAGAACACCAGGTATTCCCAAATCATGAGGACAATTGTGACATTCTACAGTGGTTCTAGAAGGTTAATTTTCCTGCTGCAAATATTGTGACAGAATCATAACTTAGGACAGTTGTGAGGTAAGAGTGGCTGTATGTTGCTCCACTTCCCATGCACATGCAATCTGCTCTTGGTAATTTCTAGCCATGAACATTGAAAGAATACATCTTTCTGATCCATGGCCTTCCCAGTTATTTCCTCTAAGGATTTACCTGAAAAAATAATATCTAATTCACCATGACATTTAGTTTAAATTTTGTAGTCAATCATCATCCACCATGGTCCATAATCATTTTTTAGGGACACCACAATTTAATTAACTGAGAATACAATGACGTTCACTCCCTCTGCAAATCACAGTTGCCTGAGTGAGAATTCATTCTGTCACTATCCTAGGAGTAAATATTGTTTCTGACTCACTGCCCTAGATGATAGAGGCAGGTTTAGAAATGCCCACAAGACAGTGAACAAATGAATATTTATCCCAGCTAAACCCAGAGAAAAGTGACTGAGAAAATGATGGCAGTGTGGGACTAATGATCTATTTCATCCCCTGAGACGTGGGTAAAGATTTCACAGTCTTCTGAAGTGCCACTCTTACTTGGAGCCCATGCTGATGTTTCAGGCCCCTAGTATTAGTGACAGCTCAAAAACTGTTATCCAACAGGTTTCCGATGTGTGGGGGCTCTTCTTTCTCTAGTATACAGATACTCTAAGTGACTAGCGTGACTTTTTGATGTTGAAAGTGAAAACATGGATTTCATGATTAGAGAATAAAGAATTTAAAACCATGTAAGAGATATTTACGCAAGCTACAAATTTTAGTAAGCAAGATGATTTATGGAAGGAAAAAGTTGCCTTAATTTCTGGTTAAGAAGAAGATTAAAAAACAATTGTTAAATAGCAATCTGTTAGTAGATAAATGTACATTTAGGGTTGGTGAGGTGGCTTAGTGGGTAAGAGAGTTTGCTGTGAAAGAATGAGGAACTGAATGTGAACTCAGGACCCACATGAAAGCAGAGCGGGGTTGCATTTACCTGTAACTCCCAGGCAGATCCCAAGAGCTTTCTGGTCAGCCATACCCTCTCTAGGCACAACATCTGCTTCCTCAGCCTTCATGGTGACTAGTAGCACCTTCTCTGCCTCTCCCCTTCGTGTCTTCACTGTCCCTCCAGGATTGCTGTGGAAACCACAGCATCAGTGAAGAAGAGCTCCTCACCCTCTCCCAAGCCCCACACCGAGCTCTACACTGGCAGCCGCTGGTAGCAACTGCTCTCAATGTTATTTACAGTTTTGTACAGTGCTTTTCCCCAAAGAAAAGATTTATTGATCCAGCCAAATTAAGAAAAATGTAAAAGGAAACAATGAGAATGTATTAACAGTAAACATAAAGGAAACTGGGAAAATAAAACTAAACACTAAATTAATTACAGCTGATGGGAACAAATTAAATTCTTTTTAAAGACAATAGCATTCAGATCAGTTCTAATTAAAACAGCTTTTATAATAAGAAAACCTTAAAGGAAGTAGAAGACCATATGTATCTAACCATTGCATCCCGTGAAAAAGTAAAAATTTATCACTTAAATAAAAGTGGGTCTTTCTAATGTGAAAAGACTCAAACTACTAAATGAGTTACATTCATTAATCAAATGCCATAATAACAATATATAACAAAAACATTTAGAAATATCAGAGAATTCTATACCATCATTAATACATTGGTAAACTTAATATTCTTAACTTAGAAATAAAAAATTGAATGTGAGAGACCGAACTAAAATCCATGCAATTACATGTAATTTGAATAGTCCTTTCACAGAACTCCTCTCATTGCTGTGATCAAATACCCATCAAAAGCAAACTGAGAAAGGAAGAGTTTATTCTGGCTTACAGTTAAAGAAGGATTGTTCTCATGGTGGGTAAGCCAAGGAGGCAGGCACGGAGAGCATGGAGGCACAAACAGGATGAAGGCTGGTCACACTGCATTTGCATTCAGAAGTCAGAGCACAAGGAACGTTCATGCTCAGTTCACTTTCTCCTACTTAGCAGTCCAGGACCACAGCCCGAGAAATGCTGTCGCCTACACCCACCTCAGTTAACCTAATTCAGAAGATACCTCACAGACATGGCCAGAGTTGTCTTAAAGGATATTCTAGATTCTGTCAGGTTGACAGCCAATATAAACTATCACAAACCCTATGAACAAAAGCTTACAAAAGAGTTCATATACTTTGGCTCAATGATTCTAAATTCTTAATCTTTTAAATCTTGGAAAATAACAAATATCCTGAAAAGATTTATAAAAGATATTCATAGTGTTATGACTTATAAGTTTATACATTGGGGTAACAGCAGCTGCCCTCTTGTTCACTCTGAGAAATTAGTATTTCCAAATACTTATTCTCATCTTTACATCGTCAGAGACACCTGCTTCAGTTACTTCCACTCAGTGAGCAGCTTCAATAGATAGTTCAACTAAAGCCTGCTTCAGTCTGTGAATGTACTTTGAGATATCTGCCTACAGTGAAATGCCAAATAGATACACATTGTGCTGGACCAGCCCTGAGAATGCAGTAGTTTGGAAGTTAGAGAAAACACTGTTAAGAAACATGTTTCATTATACATCCATTTTCAATGTAGACATAATCTCTACTTCCAGACACTTAGGAGTGTCTCGAGGGATCTTGTTGGAAGACTGGAGTGTGAATGTTCTTTATATGACAACTCAAAAATCAGAATAGCGGGGACTTGGACATGCTTAGCTCCAGCTTGATTCTTTCTAAAGTAGTGCAGGTGGCTTATCAAACTGTAACATGATCAGCTGATTGTTTGTAAAAAAAAAAAAAAAAAAAGCTCTCAGTTTTACAAAAAATTCTCATATCTAAATGTCAATGTCAATTTCATTGTAAGTAGAGAAATGCCCATTGGTTCTCTTGCACATCTGATAGTCCAATCTGAAAGATGTGTATGTCAATTATATCACAATAATATTCAAAGCAATTTGCTTGGATTTAACTTGCATTTTTTTAAAAGTGCTGGGGTGGTTAGTTTCATTTGTCAACACAATCTAGAATCACCTGGAAGATGGTCTCATAGAAGAAATGTCTAGAGCAGGTTGATCTGTAGTCCTGTTTTTGGATAATTATTTTGATTATGTTGACTGAAAAGGAAAGACCAGACCACTGTGGGTGACACCATTCCCTAGAAAGAGTATCCTATAAGTATAGAAAGAGGACTAAGTGCACGTGAGCATTCATATGTTCATTCCTTGTTGCCCTCACTTTGGAGGTGACATGACTAGCTACATCAAGTCTCTGACTTGACTGCACAATAATAATGGACCATAACCTAGATTTCTAAGCCAAACACACCCTTTATCTTACAAGTTGCTTTTTATCGAGGCATATTTTTTTTTCACAGCAAAAGATATAAAACTAGGATATAGGTGAAATTACCTTCTACATTAAACTTAGTTGTTCAAATTCAGTGTCTATAAATGGAAAATAAGTAAAATTTGGCACCTACTGAAAGTAACAACTACAAAGTTTACAAAGATCATGTAGCTTTACCATCTATACCACATTTTTATGTAAATATAAAACTCTGTATCATTTTTGGTTAGCTGAATTCTTCTCTTGGCTTTAGTCATATTGTAAAAGTATTCCAAAAGGTAAGTGACAAGGATAATGGGGTTTTTGATTCAGCTCATGAAGCTGATTTCTGGGCTCTGTTTGTTTCTCATTATTCTAGACTGCATTGTTTAAAGATCTAGCAGTAGTTTGTCCACTAATGTCACTGCTTTCACTCCAGTTATAGCATTGTCTTATAGAAACTCCCACAGGACTGCCAATTTCCAACTCTACAATGCAATCTGTGAACACAGTCCCTTGGCTCAAAATTATGTCCTCCCACTTTTTCTTTTCACAATAAATATTCAGCAAATTGTGTGTGGAGAGGTTTTAGAAATAATTAAAGGAAATAATAAGCCAAATTTGGCTGAATATATGTGAATCATAGAAGGATTTAATTAGCTTTAGACTATAACATAAGCCAGTGGGTCAGAGGGGTAGAAACAACTTGCTACCAAAGAAAGGAAGGGTCTGGAGGCCACAGGAGATGACTAGCTTCTACATACTAATGGTTACACATTTTACTAAAATTAGGTATGAAAAAGAGTACAACAAAATGGAAGCCTAGAGACTAATAATTATGAAAAAGCTTTAGACCTGTCAAGGAACTATCCTGAAATATTTTTCTGGTCCAGATGGTGAGCACCGTCTGAGCTCTAGGAACATTAATTCTTATGACCATGTGCCGCCCAGTATAGGACACAATTCAGAGCTTCGAATTTTGTGCGGGCCATTGACATTAGAATCAGACAAGGATCAAGAGAAAATGATGGACACTTTCGCTTTTATAAATAAATGTAGAAACTCTTAAGTAAAAGGGTAATTTACATTGAATAAGGACAAAAATACATCTTTTTACTTTCTTGCCCTTCTGCAACAGCCAGTTGTAACTACATGACAGGCTGATCAAAAGGAAATACAGTGAAAATTTTGCTACTTTGCCTGAGGCGGGATGTCACCTCTGGGTAGCTCAAAACGTAGGTAAGTGCAGTTTGTGGTCACAAGTCCCTGCCACCTGTCAAGGCCACAAAGTGTAGTTAGAGAGAAAAGACCATGGACTTGTTATCCTCTGCTTGCAAATTCTGTGAGATCCAAAGAGACAGAGGAGTAGTAGATGCACATAGATCAGTGTTAGAGATGTCTTTCCCAAAGATGTGCGAACCATCACTGCAGCCCTTCTGAGAACCTGGGTCCTTGATGTTCATGGCGGGGAGAAACTAAGTGCCCCATGTGGTCAGATATGTGTCAAGATGGGGAAGAAGACACAACTGACACTGAGAGAAAGTGAGAAGAGGGCTCCTGAGCTTACAGACTTGGGTTATATTTGTTTCTCTAGAGACAGAAGCCTGGCTACCTTGAAACTTGAATATGCAAACACATGTAAGTTTTATTATATGGCCAGTACTCATGAGTCAATGAACATACATTCTTAGGTTCTAAGGAGCTAAGGTGATTACCCAAGAAGTGCCAATAAAGCAATTTATAAAATTCCCCTCTTTTGTTAAAAAATAAAATTTTCATTATTGCTAGGAATGATAGGATAATAATTATAATCATACTAAAAACACCAGCTACAAACACATTTAGTAGAATCATGCTCTTCCCATAAGAATGATACATCATTAATATTTTTTCTGCAAACTTTATCCAGTGGAAATCATTATGAATATACAGAGGTTCTAAATGTTGAAAGGAGAAACAAGTTGTTATTTGCAGGTTATCAGCATTACTTAGAAAAATCAAGGAAAATTAAACTTGAAAATCATATTAATTAATGAGAATCAGATAAGTGGATGAATATAAAGAATTTGTAAAACCATATTCTGCTTCAAATAGTTAACATATGACACTCAAGTAATGGGAAAAATGAATAAGGCTAATTAACTCATGTCACACAAGTACCTGAAAGGCTCACACTAAAAGTACTGCTTTATGTCCTCAAGTCAAGAATAGTGAAGCAGAAGTACAGAGGGTAGGAGCGTTACTCAGGACAATGAGCAAATAGAAGTATCAGATCCAGGTCCCAAGGACAGAGTCCAGGGGACATGCTCTTACCACCATATCACAATGGCTCCTCTCCATTACAACTGCACCTTCCAAACGCTTCGCATTTACAAGACATTTCATATGAAACAGGCAGACCCTAGAGTGACGAAGACCTCAGGAAACTATTCTTACACGGCCCCCAGTTTTTAACATTTTGAAAAGGAGCCAGGAGAGTCCATGGAGGGTTTGGGTGGGGGGAAAGGGAAAATGATATACTGTAATCTCAAAAACTGAAAAAAAATGTCAAAAATGAAATTAAAGTTTTTCAAGTCTCACTGATGTAGGGCATTGGGTAGCCTTTCAAATTTTTGTTACTTTACACAAACATTTTACAAATATGGTGCAGATGTGTATTTTTTTTTCCCTGAGAAGTAGGAGTTTAGGTTTCAAACATCTTTGCTAGGTAGACTTAGCTCTCCTTAACTTTAGTAAAAAAATAAAATAAAAAAATTTGAAAGATTTGAGAAACTCATCTTGTCACATGGGGAGAAGATAATATAAAGATGTCATTTTCTTCCTTTCCTTAGAGTTTAATTAATACCTTATACTCAAAACACAGCTTCCATGTGAGAGACAGACAAAAAAGTAACCAAAAGATTTAAATTGGGGTAAAGGAGTAGGCATTGAGGAGTGGACTACACAGTCTTAGAAAATAAAACACATTCTCATTACAAAGCTATTGTAACAAAAAATTGGTACTTTAGGGACAAAGTTTCCAGAAACAGAACACATGAGCACAGGCATATGTATAAGTCTGATAAATTAAAAATCATATCCTCCAAACAAATGGATAAATTATAGAGTATTCAGTAAATAAAAATGAAAATTGCAACTAAATTGGAAAATATAATAAATTGTTACTTAACACCTGTTAACAAAATTTAATTTCAGATAGTCGGTTAGCTATTTAAATGGCTTAGTGATATCAAGTTAAATCACCATGGAGTGATTTAAATCACCAAAGAACACATAAAAAATATGATAATGAAGCCAAGAATGTAACAGCAGCCAACCATAAATGTGTCTACACAAAACCTTAAACTTTTATGAGAGGAAGAAACATGAAACTTTTTGCCCTAGCCATGATACCATACCAAGCAGCCAGAAAAATCCAGTCCTTCTTCAAAGACAAGGTGCTGCATACAGGCTTTTGCAATTAGCAGGAGGAATTAATGCTGTTGGTTGTAGCTGCTGGGAAAAAAAAAAAAAAAAAAAAAAAAAACCAAAGTGCATTCAAGACCTTGGTGCCACCTTGGAGATGCACACAACTGTGCACAGTGTCAATATCTTGGGATGCTTTTGTAGTAATGAGAGTTGAATTGAGCTTCATAAACGCTGGAAGAGCCAGCTGCATTCCCGCCTGCTTTTCCCTTTTGTTTGAGCTGATGGCCTCAGGAGGTGTTCCACACTGTTCTGAACCTTCAACACACCTGCTACTGCAGGACTGCAGGCCTGCACCAGGCCTGAGTCCTTTATCTCATGGGGATATTCAGAGAAGCAGCCACTGAGAAGCCTGTGTGCATTTCAAGTGTTCTCAGAACAGCGAGCCCAGCGGGGCAACGTTCAACAAAGAAAAGTGGGCGTTCCCTGCCTCACCATCCTCCAGGAAGGTTTCTCCAGGATATTGTTTTTAGTGAAGCTACTTCTAAATTTTTACTTGGAAATTTCATTCTCCTTTCTCAATTGTGATCTTAAATAATCACTATACAAGCTGATAAATTAGCTTCCATTTATCATTCCTATAACACATTTATACAGAATTAGTAGCTAGGTATGATTTGAGTTTGGGTATTTTTCAGTTTCTAGCCAACTTATTTTTATTCTTGACAAAAAAAGAATGTCCCCAAGGACACACCAGAGTGTTCCTGTATTCTCTTTAATTTCTTTTTTCAATTTTGGTTTTCATTGTACAAGACTTTTACTTCCTTGGTTAGATTTATTCCAAAATATTTTTGAGGCTATTTTTAAATGGTATTGTTTTCTTGATTTCTTTTTTAATGTTTGTCAATTGTGTATAGGAAGGCTTCTGATTTTTGCATGTTAATTTGTATCCTGCTACACTGATAAAAGCATTTATCAGTTGCTGGAATTTTTACTGGTGGAGCATTTAGTATCTTTTATGTATAGAATCATATCACCTGTAAATAATAATGTGACATTTTCTATTTTTCTTCACCTTACCTCCTTCACTTTTTTTTTTCTGTTGTTGTTGCTTAGATTTCAAGTCATACATTGAACAATAGCAGGGAATGTATAAATCCTTGACTTGTTCCTGATTTTCATGGAAATTCTTTGAGTTTTTTTTTTTTTTTTCAATTTAACAAGATATTGGCTGTGGACATGGTATATATTGCCATTAGCATGTTGAGAAATGTTTTGTGAATGCCTAAACTCTTCAGAACTTCCAATATGGAAGAAGGCGGATTTTATTAGAGGCCTTTTCCATATCTAGTGAAATGATCATTTGGTTTCTGTTTTTAAATTATGTTTTAGATTACATTATTGATTCATGTATGTTGAACCTCCTTGAATCTCTAGATTGAAGCCAATTTGATTATGATAAGTAAACTTTGTGATGTATTCTTCTTGAATTCAGTTTGCAAGTATTACATTGATAATTTTTTTTACTTAAAAAACGTTCTTTTTTTTAAACTTTTTAATTCTTTGTGGATTTCACAACATGCATCCTGATCCCATTCATCACACTGTCCCTTCATGTCCACCCTCTGCCCTTGCTATCTTCCCCTTTAAACAAAACAAAATGTAAAAGCAAATAAAAACAAGCAAATAAACAAAAATCTCAGCATAGAAGCTGTAGTGTGGCCCAGTGAGTCACACATACACCCTTTAGTCCATACATCTAAATGTTCATTGCAATGAGTCATTGCTCTGGTTCAAGGTCTCTGACTTCTGCTACACTATCACTTGGGCCCTCATTGGAACTCCTCTTAGATATCCTGTGTCATGGAGATCCTACAGTTTTGAATCTGCAGGTCCTGCTCCTTCTCATGTTCCAACAGTTCATACATGAGGAGGGTGTTGAGGTGGGCTAACTCATAGTCCTGATTCTGGGCCTGGGTGGTAGCTGGATTGGTCAGCCCACCAGCTTTCCCTCATTGTCACCACCATGATGAGCTATCCAGCACTGCCCAGGTAGCTCACCCAATATAGCAGGGCCAGTTCTGCTCTCACACCCTCAAGTCTGGCTCTCCTGTATTCACAACACCAGGGCCAGCTCTACTGTTTTGCCAACTCTTATGACCCCTGGACCAGCTTTCCTGCATGCAGTAGGTGATGAGGGGTAAGGGACAAATCTCTACCTTGCCCACACTGCCATGTTAACAGACAGTGGGGCTAGCTCTCCCATGCTCACACCTTCAGTGACTGCTCAGCTGCAATCCTATCAATAGGGTCATCTCTACCGTGATGGCTAGGCGAGGTGGAGGGCTCACTAGCTTGAGTGCTACAGCCAGTGAGGGGCAGGGTCAACTCTGTGAAGCCCAATCCTCACTGCTGTTGGTGGTAACAGGAGTCACAGACATCAACACAGACCTTAGCTACAGCAGAGTCATGGACCCAAACAAGGGTCCTTGGCAGCAGCCCAGGCCAGGACAATACCATGACTCCTGGTGGCAGCACCTATCACTCAGGTCTGTATGTTTCTGGCAGTGGCATGGACAGTGGACACCAAGGCCCTGGGCATCCATGTGGCCTGTGGACATCAATGCAGACCCAGGCCACAGTAGGACCATGGACCTAGACATGGTCCCTGGCACCAGCCTGGGCCTACATGTTGTCATGGCCATAGTTGGCATCACAGGTTACCCAGATCAACACAGCCACAGGGTCAGTATGGCCCCCGAATGCCAACATGCCCCCAGGTGGCAACCCAGCCTTGAGACATCTACTTGGCCTTCCATGGTAACATGAGCCACAGATATCAACTCAGATCTTCGCTATGGTAGGGCCACAATCCAAAACATGGCCCTCGGCTGCAGTTTCAGCAAAAAAAAAAAAAATGCCATGGCTATGGGTGGCAACACAGACCACCCAGATCTGTATGACCCTGGGAACAGCTTGACCCTCAAAGATCAACATGTCCTCAAGTGTCAGCCCAGATTACAAGCCTTTGCATGGCCCTTGGCAAAAGGAGCCAGGGATATCAACAGAGAACCCAGCTGCATCAGGGCCCTGGACCCCAACATGGCCTACAACAGCAGTCTGGGCCCAGACATCACCACGGTCACGGGTAGCAGTGCAGGCCTCTTATATCAGCCTTGTCCCAGTGGGGACACGTCTCTTGGACATCAACATGATCACAGGTGGTGGTCTGGACTCTTGGCATCTCCAGGGCCCTAACTGCTAACAGGAGCCACGGACATCAACACAGACCACCATGGCTGCATCAGGGCCAGGGAGCAACACATGGCCCTTGGCAGCAGTTCAGGCCCAGACATCATCATGGCCCTGGGTGGCAAGCAGGCCATCTCTGTCAGCCCATCCTCACCACCTTCACCTCTTCAGATCCATCTCTCTTACCAGCACATGAACCTTTCTGCCTCACTCTCTCTTCTTTCCCAGCTTGTAGTCACTCACCATAACGGTACCTGACAACCTTGTGGTTGATTTCTGGCTGTCCTCCTAACCTATATTGGTAAGTTTTATTTCCATGTTCATCAGCTATGTTGATCTATAATTTACTTCATTCATTGAGTTGTTTTCTGTTTGGCATCAGAGTAACACTGGCTATCTATATCTATATCTACATAATATAGATATAGACACAAATTTAGAGAATGCATTGAGGAGTATTTGAAGCATGATCCTCATTAGTCTTAACAATAAAAACCCAAAGTCAGATATCAAGTTTGAAAGCTGAAATGTCAGGAAAGCTGAACCACTAGAATGTTCATACCTCTATGAAGTCTCAGACCAAATGAGGAGAGCTTCCTGTCTCTACTGAATGTAGGCAAAGATATTGTCTCCACCTACTTTATATTCCTGTCTCCACCTCCCTAGTGCTGGGATTAAAAGTGTGAACCACCACTGTCTGACGACTCTGTTTCTCTTTTAGACTGGTCAAATCTTGTGTATCCCAGGGTGGCCTTGAATTCCTGATCATCCTGCTTCCTTCTCCCAAGTGCTGAGGTTAAAGGTGTGTGCCACCACTGCCTGGCTTATGGTTAGCTACAGGCTAGCTCTGCCTTCTGATTTCCAGGCAAGCTTTATTTGTCAAAACACAAACAAAATATCATACAAGTATTGTTATTAGTCCTTCAAAGGTCTGGTAGAAGTCTGTGCTGAAAGCATCTGGCCCTGGGGTTTTTCATTTGAGAAAATTTTAATTACTGCTTCTATCTCAAATGGATCTATTTAAATATTTGTAAATTATGTCCTTATGAAGTCTCTGAAATTCCTCTGTACCATTATAATGTCTCCCTTTTCTCTATATTAATTTGGATTCTGTTTCTGTCTTTTTTTGTTGTTGTTAATTTGGCTAAAGTTTTATCAAATTTGTTAAGGTTTTTGAAGAATCAATTCCTCATTTTATTGATTTAATTGCATTTAATTTTTTATTTTGTTAATTTTGGCCAGATTTTTATGATCTCTTCCATCTACTTTCTTTGTGTGTTGTTTATTCTTATTTTTCCAAGGCTTTCAGGTACATCATAAAATTATTAATTGAGATCTTTAAAGAATCAATGCTATGGACTTGCTCTGAGGAACTCCTTCATTGTGTCCCATAGATTTTGGTATGTTGTATTTTCATTTACACCCAATTCTAGGAATATCTTTATCTCCTTGACATCTTCCATGACCAAATTATCATCAATTTGTCTGTTGTTTAATTCCATGGGTTTTTAGTAATTTCTGTCATTTCTATTGCTGTTGAAACCTAGCTTTAGTCAATTATGGTCAGATAGAATGTGGGTTGTTATTTCAATAATCCTATATTTTCTGAGTTGCATTTTCTCCTAATGTACCATAGATTTTGGAGAAAGTTCCATGAAGTTCTGAGGATAGTGTGTATTCTTTGATGTTTGGGTGAAGTGGTCTGCAGATATCTATCATGTCCATTTAGTTTTGATGCCATTTAACTCTAGAGTTTCTGTTCAGTTTTTTTTTTCAGATAATTTGTCTATAGGTAAAAGCAGCATATTGAAGTTACCCATTGTCTCTGCATTGTGGTTAATCTGTAGGCTTAGATGTAATAGCATTTCATCTATTAAAATAAGGGTTCCTGGGTTTGGTGCACATATGTTTAGGATTATAAAATCCTATTGGTGGAATTTTTCTTAATGAATATGAGATGTTTCTCCTTGTCTTTTCTGATTAGTCTGTTTTGAAATCTACACCATCTTGTTTCTTAGTTGTTTGCTTGGAATGGCCTTTTCTATCCTTTAACTCTAAGATGGAATCCATCATTGACAGTAAGGTATGTTTCAAGGAGGTGGGTAAATGATGGATCCTATCTTCTAATCAAATATATTAGTCTATCTTTTTATTTGGTAATTGAACTAATTAATATTCAGTTATTATTTAAAAATGTATACTAATTCTATCATTTTGCTGATTTTGTGGTATTTCTCAGATATCTCTTAATTACATCTCTTGGCCATATTTATTTTGTCCCCTATAATATCTTGGGTGTGTTTATCTTTCTCTTCAGATTGAAGCATGCCTTCTAGTATCCTCTCTAGAGCTGGCTAGTGGTCAAAATTCCTTTCATTTGTTTAATCATAGAAAGTTTCCATTTCTTTTTCAATTTTAATGGACAGTTTTGCTGAGTATAATGACCTGGGTTGACAATTGTGGTCTTTCAGAAATTAGAACACACTTTTACAGGCCCTTTTGACCTTAATGATTTCTGGGAAATGATCAGGTATTATTTTGATGGCCTTTATTTGTATGTCAGTTGACCTTTGTCTCTTGAATCTTTCAATACACCTTATTTATTCTGTAGTTTTAATGTTTTACCTTAAATATGTCATGAAGAATTTCTTTTATGACCCAATATACTTAGTGCTCTGTTTGCCTCCTATATCTGAATAGGAATTTCTGTCTTTAGTTTTGGGAAATTTTCTTCTGTTTTGCTGAAAGTATTATCCATGACTTTGCTATGGTGTTCTTATTCTATGCCACAATTCCAATGTTTTTCTTTTCATAGTCTCCCCCACCTCTCCCATGTTCTGTGTAATGTCTGGTTTTGTGTGTCAACTTGACACAAGCTAGAGTCATCAGAGAGGAAGACGAATCAGTTGAGGATACCCCTCCATGAATCCAGCTGCAAGGCATTTTCTCAATTGGTCATCAATGGTGATGACCCAACCCCTGAAGGATGATACAATCTCTGGGATGGTGGTCCTGGGTTCTGTAAGCAAGCAGGCTGAGCAAGTCAGGGTTAGCAAGCCAGTAAGCAGCATCCCTCCGTTGCCTCTGCATCGGCTCCTGCCCTGTTTGAGGTCCTGTCCTGACTTCCTTCAATAACAAACAGCAATATAGAAGGGTAAGCCATATAAACCCTTTTCTCCCCAATTTGCCTTTTGGTCACGGTGTTTCATCTCAGCAATAGAAACACTAAGACAATCTGTTCTTTTGGGTTTTGTTTTTTAAATTTTTCATTAACCTTTACTGAGTTATGCAACCCCTTTGCTTTGTCTTCCATCCTGATTCTGTCTTTAAAATGTCTCATTCTGTTGTTAAAGTTATCCACTGAGGTTTGGATGCGCTTATTGAGTTTTTCATGTATAGCACCATTTCAGTTTGGGTTTTCTTCAGTAATCTGAACTCTATTTTTATGTCCAGGATTGACTTCCTTGTTCTATTAATCTCTTTGTCTTTTTCTTCTGTGAGTTATTTGACCATGGCCATGGATCATTCTTTTATATTTTTTCTAGAAGTTTTTCCAGGTCATTTTCACTAAGGCCCATTGCTGTGTAATTTGTGTTTTGGAGTGGGAGACATAATACTTGGTGTTTTCACATTGCTTTTTATTTCTGCACTGGAATTTGCACATCTGGAGTTAGTTTGTTAGCTGAGTTTTCCTTTTTCCTTTTTTTCCAGTCACCTTTCTTTTTTTGGCAGAAGTTTACAGTATTCAGAAGGGGAGTAATTCATAGCAGACTTGGGATGTTTATTTCCTCTGTCTAGTGTTTAGGGATGCAGCCTCTATCAAGGTCTTCTACTTGTCAGCTACACTGTGGTACTTGCAGCAGCTTGGTCAAAGAGCTTAGAACATCTTTCCCCTGGAAATGTAAACTGGCCCTGAATCTCAAGGCTGGGTGGGGCAACCAGGAGTTTCTCAGTAGGTAGGTGCAATTGAATCCAAAAGGGTGGGAGGGGCCTAGGTTTCCTGGTCATGTGAGAGGAGGTGGTGGCAGCCAAGAAACTTTGAGGCAACCTGAATAGAGGGGAGTTGGTCAGCAGCCTACCTGGGTCTCCATACCCTATGAACAAGCTAGAGAGTCAAGGTTAGGTGGTGAGAAGCAGGTGGGAATCTGGTGGATCCCAAAGGAAGGAAGGCTAAGAGGAGCTAGAGTTCCTTAAAAGGCAGCCATAAGCTTTGGAGTTACCCAAATGGAGGGATCCAGGAAGGAACGAACAGATAGCTTATCAAGGTCTTCATCTCACGTGTGATGACTGGAAAGACATTGCTGTGATTGGGCTGTGATCTGACAAGTCTCAAAGAAGAGGAGCCATGCTAGGAAAGGATGGCATTCCTGGCAAGCAGACAACAGGGTCTGGTGACCTGATTGGAGCAGGGCAAGAAGGGGAATCCAGGTACCATATAAGTCTCAATGCCACATGGGATGGCCAAAGAAGTTTAAATATTTTAATTAGAAAAATTTCACATTTCTCTTTGGCAAAACATACTTATTCCATCTTTAGTTTTATGCTATATTACATTTCTAAAAGTCTCATTCCTGATTCTATTTGCTTGAGAAACAGTGATCCTTAGAATAAACACTTACAGGTAAAACAGGATGCTGATGTTAGGGTGTTTGTTTTTCTCTATATTCTAGCAAGCTCTGTCTCTTCTTTAGGTTTCTCTCAGTGTGAAATTTCTGGGGTTCTGGGTATTATCTGATGCATTCTTCTAGGCTGTAGTATACATCCTATGTGTGGGTGGGTGGTCTCTGTGATGTAAGGAAGGCAAGCATAGGGAATTCTTTACTAACCTGGCACTCCGCTTGATTTGGATTATGCACACCTACCCTCTTTTTTTTTTAAAATTGTTTCCCTTTTATTTAACATGGATTCTCTTCTTATACAATATAATCTGAATACAGTTTCCATTTCCTCTACTCTTCCCAGT
This sequence comes from Onychomys torridus, assembly GCF_903995425.1. Taxonomy (NCBI): domain Eukaryota; kingdom Metazoa; phylum Chordata; class Mammalia; order Rodentia; family Cricetidae; genus Onychomys; species Onychomys torridus. The sequence continues at coordinate 7,631,101 of NC_050444.1, forward strand.
TCCTCCTCCCCTCCTCTCCTCATCCCATCTGGATGCACTCTCTTTCTGCCTCTCATTAGAAAAGAACAGGTGTCTAAGAGATAACAACAAAACATAAAAAATAAAATAAAATATAGTAATATTAAAACAAAAATCATCATACTGAACTTGGACAAGACAAGTTGATAGAAAAATAAGAGAGACCTGAGAGAAGGTATAAGAATCAGAGACTCCCTCATTTACAAATTTAAGAGTCTCATGAAGTTACTTAAACTGAAAGCTGTAGTCTATATGCAGAGGACCTGGTGCAGCCATGTCAGCCTTGTGCTTGCTGCTTTAGTCTCTGTGGGTTCTTATGAACCTTGCTCCGTGATTTTAGAGGCCCTTGCTCTCATGGTGTTCTCCATCCCCTCTCTCTCCCTCTTCCACTCCTTCTGCCTCCACTCTGCAGGTTTCCCTGAGCTCTGAGGAGAGAGGGATTTGATTGCAACATCTCATTTACATCTGCGTGCTCCAAGGTCTCTCTCTCTCTCTCTTACTCACGGTAATGTCTAGCTATGGTCTCTTTATCTGTTCCCATCTGCTACAGGAGGAAGCCTCTCAAGAGAGAGAATATGGCAATGATCTCTGAGTACAGCAGAATATCACTAGGAGTCATTTATTGTTACTTTAAAAAAAATAGCAGTAGTCTGTGGTTCTTCGTCAATCAAGCAGTGTCCGGTATGAGTTCCATTGCATGGAGTGGACCTTAAGTTAAATAAGACATTGGCTGGTTACTTCCATAAGGTTTTTGGCACCATTGACCTAGCATATTTTGCAGGGAGGACAAATTGTAAATTAAAGGGTTTATAATTGTTACCTTTTGCTTTTGGTAACTGCAGAGTACCTTTTTGTACCATACACACTAGAACAAGGGAGTGAATGCTCTATGTAGGCATCAGCTTGACTTCTCCATGTTTGTTGAGTTGCATGGGTGTGGTCTTCAACAATAGGACCTTGCTATCAGTTTGTGGAAAGCAACCTATTATCTTGACAACAGCCTGTTTGGAGATTTCTATGGGACCCCCTTGATCAACAACTCAATTGAATGCAACACAGAGCACTGAAAACCTCATTTGGAGACTTCATTAGGATCGCCTCCGTATAATATAGGAAGATTCCATTTTCCAAGTTTTCCACACTACCCCTCACACATCCTTCATTTCTAGCTGTCTCTCCCCTTATTCCCTCCATCAATTCCATTTCTCATATCCCTTCTGACCTGGTCCCCCTTCCTCCACTGCCACATTACAGACCATTCATAAAATCTATTCAAATTCCCTCTTCCAGGGAGATCCATGTGCCCCCCATAGTTAATAATTCACTTGGCAACTTAGCTCCTTTATATGAGTACATACCCTTCTCTGAAAATACAACTGCAACCCCAGATCTCCACCTACATGACTGTACAAATACTTCTCTGTGGACAGTGGGTAAGTTTCTCCTCACCTTAACAAACATCAGTTTTGAAAATTTCTATTTAAACATATTCTCAATACATTTAAATATGGAAGGTCCAATCCAGCTTGAACTGTGTCCTCAAATAAAGTTTTAGGGAGAGTCTTCTATTTACTATCCTATGCCTTTGCATAATTGAGTATGCATATGACTGAAATAAGATGTGTTATGTGAAAAGGGACATGAAGTAGAAAAATGATGACCTAGTCTGTCAATCAAAAACAGAGAAGCACCCTCACTGCATCCCTAAGTAACCAAACTCCTCATATCCAGCCCCATAAATAGAAGTTCTTAGCAATTATTTGAGCCCTTGAGTACCTTCACTCATATGATCCACTGCTTTCTGGCATTTTATTCTGATTCTTTCTTCTCATTTTCTTTAAATAAACTAGTAATAGCAAGACCTTGCTGCCGTGAGAAAATCATTAATCCTCATAAGGAATTAAATAACCCTGACTTGACTCAGCCTCTGAAAGATCCCACCATCTCTCAATTTCACCTTAATGGAAATTAAGTTTCTAGCACTAACTTTCAGAGGACACTCTTAAAACACAGCCAAACTACAGCACACACACTAGTCTGAAGCCCTGAACCATCTGAGACCTAAGGGTAGTAGATAGACATATGTGGTGATATATTATGTTCCCCAATAAAGCTCACCTGGGAATCAGAGGACAGACCAGCCACTAAATTAGACACTGAGGTTAGGCAGTGGTGGCACACACCTTTAATCCTATCACTCAGGAGGCAGAGACCCATCTGGATCTCTGTGAGTTCAAGGCTACACTGGGCTACATGAGAGAAACAGAACCAGACAGTGGTGAAACATGCCTTTAATCCCAGGAAGTAATATGGCTGGATACAGAAAGGTATATAAGGCATGAGGAAACAGGAACTCGCTCTCTTGAGGCTAAGGGTTTCATAGAGGGAAGCTAGTAGCTGGCTATTTCAGTTCATATCCTTACATTGTGAAAACCATTGCTTCTGACATTTTACTAGCCAGTATACATGGTGACAATTTTGATCTCTTTAACTACACCAGGGTTCAAAGCACTCACTAGCTGTCCAAGCCAAGTACCATTTGATGAAGGCTGCCAAGGAGACAGGCGACTGTGCAAAAGCATTGATAGCAGTCCTTTTGAAGGTTTTACAGCATCATGAAGGGCCAGGAAAAGCAAGGTGGAACCATAAGACAGCTGAAGCAAGTATGTGCTTTGAGATGACCTAAAATATTGGTCTTGGATTCTACCTGAATTCTTTCTGATGTATGAAACTTATTTTTATATTCTTATTTTTCTCAACAGCTGTTTTGTAGCTTTTAATTACAGCAAAATATACTTACTTCCCCAATTGTTAATGCTGACTATGATAAAGGGCTCTACAAACTAGGAAATCAATTAATACTAAAAAATAATACAAGCCAAAGAAGCTTTGCCTTCTTATTTGGAATTTTGTTTTACCAATTTTTATGTACTATATAAATAGTTCAGTTATTAACTACTAATGCTTAATGCTTACTGTATTTTATATATAACTTTATAGCTTAATGCTAACTATATTTCATAATTCATTTTTTTATTCTTTGAGCTTAAAAATGTAAAATTAACAGGTTTGATATTTTTCTCGATTTTTTTAAATGGATAATGCATTTTACATTCAGATATCTGTGAATCTTGGATCTAGGACTATGAAAGGCTTTTGACCTTGCTATGAGTCAACCAATAATTTAGTTCCCTGAAGAACCTGGGATTCTAGAAGCTCTCTTAGATCAAGTGCATCTTCTGGGGTCTTCTGAATTCTCTTGAAATATCTTGACTCGTTTCTCCAGGTGAGTTTGTGGACACTTACTGTTTGAGTTGGGTACTTTTTTGATGGGTGAATTGTGGACTTCTTAGTACAAGGGATTTATAACCCAAAAATGTGAAGGAAATTCATCTAGTTTTGGACATTTTAAAAGATCAACATTACATTTTGGAGAGTATCCCCCTATTGACCAAGAAAACATCACATTTAAGTGAGTGTAAAATTTTAAAGAAGAAAATACAACAGTTTTTGTAATGTATTATGTAACCACAGTAGAAGAAAAGGGGGGAAAGGAAGCAATGTGTTGTCTAGTCTTTTCTTTTCAGGAAGATGATTTTTCCATTTCTCAACTACTTCTTATACTTTAAAATCAAAAAAAAGAAAATCACATCAAGCCATAACAAATCAAACCACAACATTTTTACACTGTGTGTGTGTGTGTGTGTGTGTGTGTGTGTGTGTGTGTGTGTGTGTGTGACACAGCACACATGTGGAGTTTTCTAACACCATATGACTTCCAGGGACCAGACTCATCTCACCAGCATATGTGGCAAGTGCCAAATCATCTCATTGGCCTAGAACATGTTTTGAAACAAGCATTTATTTACATATTCCTTATTTTATATCCCTAAACAATCTGCTGTTTCTCGGTCGGTGTGTGCAGGTGTATGTTTCTGTGCTGTATGTTCCTTTGGCTAAAACCATCCGTTGTAATATTTGTGTTGATTTGCTTAGTACATGCCTCAACAAACAAAATATTCAGTTTTATAAGATATAGAGGTTTGTTGACTATCTTATTTCAAGAATTCACAACATTCCTAAACTCAGTGATTTATGTTGCATTAATTTAATATCCATATAAATAATAAAAATGTTTGTCATCCATGATATTCTAATTCCTATTACAAAAGTGATCACTAGACTTTTGCCAACGCATTTTTAATCTGATATTGCTTAAATTCACTTGTACTGGTAGGTACTGTAAATTTATTCTAAACACAGGAGAAGGCCATGAAAAGTTACAATCTTATTCAAAGATAGTGACTGAAAGTACATAAAAACAATAAAAGCTGACAGCTAATTACAAGGTGAATGAGAAATGACAAACACGTTTTGAAAAGCTTAAGGCCAGATACAGCAGGTTGGCATGTTCACAGATCCTTGGCATGTATTCAGGCCAAACTACATCCACCTTGAATTCATTATGTCAGAACTTAAACTCCAGTATCTCAGAATGTGAATGTATTTACAGAACAGGACTTTTAAGGAGGTGATATATAACCATGTTATTATATGATTTAGCTTTAATGTGATGTATGATGTTCTTCAAAGAGGAGGAAATTAGGCTATGGCCTTGGTCAGAGGATTCCATAGACAGACATCCCGAACCTTGGACTTAAATCACTGGCACATGATTCTTTGCTATGGCGCTTCTAACAAACAAGCAGACTTTGGTAGCAAGAAGTGTAGTGTCACTATAAGAACCTAAACACAGAAATGGCTTTAGATTTACACAGTAGTAGAGTCTAGAAAGGTTTGAAGGCACATGTTAAGAAAATTAAATAAAAAAACAAAAAACAAAAACAAAGTCCTCCGAGCTTTAGGATTTTGTTTTCCTGGTGTCCTCTCTGGCTCTTACATTCTTTACACCTCCTCTTCATCAGAATTCCCTGAGCTTTGAAGGTAGGGATTTGAGGAAGACATCCATTTAAAACTGTGTATTCCAACTACCCTGATTCTCAGTCTCTGTCTCTGTCTCTGTCTCTGTCTCTGTCTCTCTGTCTCTGTCTCTGTCTCTGTCTCTGTCTCTCTCTCTCTCTCTCTCTCTCTCTTTAAGTGAGTAATGCCTAGCTGTGAGACTCACATCTCTGTTCTCTTTGGCTGCAGGAGGAAGCTTCTCTGATGATGACTGAATACAGCACTGACCTATGAGTATAGCAGAATTCATTAGAAGTTATTTTATTGTTACTTTTTTTAAGACCAGTAATACTTGGTTTTACTCTAGGTCTCTGAACTGTCTAGTATTTGGTTCTTGGATACCCAAGCAGTGTGAGATATGGGTTCCATCTCATAGAGTGGTTCTACAGTCAGATCAGATGTTAGTTGGTTACTCCTACAACCTCTTTGTTGCCATTATTCTAGCATATCTTGCAGGAAGGACAGAATGTAGGTCAAAGGGTTCGTGGCTGGGTTGTTTTACATTTTTCTTTTGGTAGTCTACAGAATGCCTTCCAGCCTCAAAGACACCAGAATGTAGGAATGGAGGTTTCATGTAGGCACCAGCTCCACTTCTCTATGTTCAATGAGTTCTGTGGGTATTGTCCTCAGCAATGCCCCCCGCCCCCCATACTGTCAGTTGGCAGAGAGCAACCCATTGTCCTAGTGATGGCTTGGGTTGTTTGGAGGTTTTCATGGGACCCCCTTGGCCAACAGCTCAATTGAATGTAACACTGTCCCAGTAAAGGAAGGCTCATTTGGTGCCAAGAGATGATCAGTTGAGACTGCGTGTCCTCCATTATTTGGAGACATCACTTGGATCATCCTCATATATTTTATAGAGTTTCCACTGCACTAGGTTTCTATACCATCCTTCAAATGCCCCTCAGTTCTCAACAACTCTCCCTATAGTCCCTCCCTCAGCCCTTTCTCCATTTCCATCCCCCACCTGATCCTTCCATTCCTGTCCCCACTTTCCCTAGTCCACCCATAAAATCTATTCTATTTCCCCTCCCAGGGAGATCCATGTGTTTCCCTAGTACCTTCCTCTGTACCTAACCCCTCTGGGTCTACTATTAAGTAAATGATCACCTACCTACAATCCATAGACCCATTTATAGGAGGATATATACTATATTTATCTGTCTGGGTCTGGGTTCCTCACTCAGAACTATTTTTCCTAGTTCTATCCATTTACCTTTAAATTTCATAATAGGCTCATGTGAACTCACAGAGACTGAAGGCGCGCAGGGCATACTCAGGTCTGCACAGGGTCTTCTGCATGTGTATTAGAGCTTTCAGTGCTGTATTTTTGTGGGACTCCTGAGTGTGTGAACGAGTGAGTTTCTGATTCTTGTGTTCACTTTGGGGGCTCTTTTAATTCTGTTGGGTTGCCTTAGTGAACATAAATGTGATGGATTTTGTTTTCTTATTGTATTTTACTTTGTCATGTTTGGTTGTTATCTATTAGAAGCCTGTTTCTTTCTAATTAGAGACAGAAAGGGAGTGGATCCAGAGGAGAGGGGAGGTGGAGAAGAACTGGGAGATGTAGTGGGGGAACTGTAATCAGCATACATTATATGAAACAAGACAGAACTTTTAATAAAAGAAAAATTCCAACTTAAAAAAACCCTGGTTGTCTCAAGGAAACTATCAGTAGAAATATGAAGCTAGAGGTGCCGCTGGTGAGATCTTGGGTGGAAATGAAAGCTCATTTTACTGGAATCAGGAAGAATGATGATCCTTGTTAGAAAGGTGCCAATGAGTTGGCATCCTGCATTTCAACATCTATAGTAGTGAGGATATTCATTCAAGGAGACTGCTAAGAAAGGAATTGAAGGAATACCATGATTTTTCCTTTGTAGTTTTAAACAGAAAAATGAGTCATTAAATCCTTCAATTTGAAGTAACATTCTTAGCTTCTCTAGTTGCAAGAGATGAAAAAGCATGATCTCAAGAGAAAAAATGTTGCTGAACAACCATTTGATATCTCAGGCATGTGATTCATGGATCTGTTCAGCTGCTGCTACAGAAGTCAGGAATGTAAGACACAGTTGTAGTAACAGAAATGCAAGTGTGGGCTGAGGTGAATGGAAATGAGCCGACGTGGAGGAAGACTCATTTCCGGAATTCTGCAGGCTGAACCAAGGGAGCTCTCCAGTATGAATGTATGCCTGGCTGCAGGAAATGGGTGGTACTGCCTAGAAGGTGACACAGAGGGTTGCATGGCCCCACTGCCACCCACGGTTCACCTGGCCCAACCTTCCCTGACTGGCTTCTAGAACTGTTTCTGTTGTTGTTTTGTTGTTTGTATTCTGTTTATTTTTAATTAAAAACTTTATTGTAAAATCCCATGTGTGTAAATAAAACATCACACATCAAAGTAACCAGATCCAAAGGCTACATAATTTAATAAACATACACAACTAGAAATGACGTTCAAAATATTTATCTTATTCCCACTGCATCATTGCATTTTGGAAGCACATCAATTACCTGGTTTCACAGGTTCACAGCTGGAGAGGAGCTTTTCTTCATGATAGGTCATACCTCCAATATCATCCACACCTATTTTGGTGGCATTTAGGTTCTATTTTGAAGTTGGTCTTGATATTGGAATTGGTTAAATATTTCTGAACTGTTGGGGTGAGGTAAATATATGTCTATAAAATGGACATGAATTTGGAGTATCAGAGTCTTATGGATTGACTTGTCCCCCACAAAATTTCATCCCCAATGAAATTCTTACATTCAGTTTGTAGTTGCTGACTTGGACTGGGATAATATTTGGAGACAGGGACTTTAAAGGTGATTAAGTGGAAATGAACTTATGTCTATGGGTCTAACCTAACATAGGAGACCAGGGCACATTGTGAGAAGCATGTGAAGACACAGGGAAAGGTAACATTCATAAGCCATGGAAAGGACCGTTGGCAGAAACAAACTCCTGCCACCTAGGTCTTGGACTTCTAATATCCAGAACTGGGATAAAATTAGCAATTTCTATTGTTATGTCCACTATTATGTAGTTGTTTCTGATGCTGCTGTAGGAAACTAACTTCTTTGTACTTCAGAGGACCTATCACAGTCCTGAGACAGTTAAGCAGAGCTTTAGTTCCTTCAATATGTTTTTATCTGAAAATTTTATTGACATGAAACCACAATTGTTGTATTTCCAGCAGATGATTCTAATCTTAAGCTGGTGGTTTGCATTCTAATTGATCTTCTTTGTCCCAGGCATCTGAAAGACCAAGATTTTTCATATATCTTACAAATGAGATGGCAATGTCACAGTTTCATTTCACATATAACATTTGTCTTAATAAGCAAAACCATGGCCAAAAAAAAAAAAAAAAAAAAAAAAAAAAAAAAAAAAAAAACTTCAAAATAAAAGAAGCATTAGATAGGCCACTTGGATTCTCAGTACTCAGTGTTTCATATCTGTTAGTGTTGAAGGTCAAAAAGTAGAATGAAGATGAGCACACAGAGCTCTAGAATGCTTGCACTAAATAGCAGCAGCTCCTGCACAGCATCGTCACTTTTGATCAAGCAAAGCTGAATCATAAAATCTTTAAAAGTATTTATTCTTGAAACCACATCTACATCTGCAAAAGACATGCTTGGAAGAAATGGTGACTCATTTTGTTTCACCTTTGAGAAATAATCTGCTATCCTTTGATGCATTTCTTTTTTATATTTTCTGGGTTAGCTACCCCTGAAAGTGTTAAGAATGCACCATATGATTCTACCAACATTTGAATTTTAAAATCATTTATTTTTATTTATGTGTATGCACCTGCTTGTCTGTAGGTATACCGCATGTGTGCAATGCCCACAGAGGCCAAGAGTGAGTCAAATTCCCTGGAACTGAAGTTATAGACAGTTAATGAACCACTCAATAATTGTTAGGAACTGAACCAGGGTAGTCTACAAGTCTACAAAAAAAGCCAGGCTCTTTGCTACTGAACATCTCTTCAGCCTGAGTCCTTATCCCTCTCTCCTATCTGCTGTTCTCAACATGAATAATATGATTTTATACCTAGAGGATTGTTTCCAAATTCTCTTGTTATTACTGATTTGAGCTAGCACATTTTCAATTCATAAGAGCTGTTTCTTGCTAGTGGTTTTTTTTTTGTTGTTTTTTTTTTTATAATAAGAGGTTCCTGATATCATTTGATGATTGTGCTTTGTTTGCAGGTATTTAAAAGTAAGCTTTTATAAATTGTAATATACGCAAAGTACAAATTCTGAGTTCTGATAAATGCATACAATTGTAAGTTACAATATTAACAAAATGTCAAAGATTTCCATTGAGCCGGAAAGTTCAACTGGCCCCTTGCCAGGCAGTCCAGCATTCTAGGCAATTAATGTTCTGATTGTTTCCATGGCAGGTTATTTTTTTACTTATTAGGATTCATAAAGATGTTACTGTCTTTGAGTTTGTGCTCTCTTGCTGTGCATAAAAAAATCTGTGTGATTCATCCATGTAGTTAAATGTATTAGTATATTGGTTTTTTTGATTGTTTAATGGAATATTGTTATGTGAATGCTTTGTAATTCAATATTCTGTTGCTGGATGTTTAGTTTATTTTCCAGTTCTTCTTCATTACAAAAGAAGGTGGTATGATATTTACTGATTTTGTGTATGTGTGTGTGTGAACTTACATTTTTGTTCATCTTATTTACTGTAGCAAGGACTAAAATGACTGCATAATAATTTTATGATAAAATCTATAATCTGTCTTGAATCAGTCCTCATGTGTGATTTAAAGTAACATTTGTGATTTATTTAACCATACATATTTATTTCTTTTACAACTGTGGAACAAATTCCTCACCTCACAAATCACATTAGTGGTTTGTTAAAGTTAGTTGAGTAAATGAGTCTATTTTTTGACCTTTTTTTCTACCTTATTAATAAATTTTAATATTTCCAAGTTAATAGCAATCTATTTTGATAATTGGGAGCCTTATAGTAAGTCTTAAAATTAGAACAAATTCCAAATTCTTAATTGTTAAGTATTCTAGATTTTAGTAAACATACACACACACACATATCCCTTTTCATCTTTATAAAGCTGGAGATTCGACTAGATGGGAAAAGAGTACAGTAGCCCCCACCTCTGGTTTTTCTGAGGATATGGCACTTGGTAGGTTGACCATACTGCCATTGATGACCCCACATCCATGTGCATATGGACAGCACTAATTAGACTCAGTGTTTTATTGAGAGATAATGGAAGAGATGGGGGGACATAAAGTTGGGAAGAGATATGAATAAAGATCTGGAAAGAGTGGAGAGGTGAACATTTTATTACATTCACATATTAAATTCTTAAAGAATAAATAAAAATATATGTAAAAAGAAAAGAAATACTGACTAATTTTTCCAGACTAATTCTTGGAAGATATTTAAATAGCAAGCAACATTGGAGTCAGAAATAGTGTTTCTAAAAATTCAGTTAGATTTGCTAACCACTTTCAAAAATTCAGGCTTCCTAAAACTCACAGTTCCTCTCCTGCAGAGCAACCATTACAATGCATTGCAAAATACCATTTGTCCTTCTTCATTTTGTCCTCTGGGAACTGGAGCTTGGGAACCGCCATACATATGCCTACACATACATGTAAGTTCATCAGGAACTGCCATATGTTACATACATGTAAGTTCATACAGACATATTCACATACATCAGTACTACATTATTATTTACTGCTAACTTTATTACTCAAACCTCCTACTAGTTGAGACTCTAGTACAATGTAAAATATCCTTCCTTTTCTGATTTTGTAAAGGGAATTATTTAGATTTTCATAAATAAAAATAGCATTAGCTGTACATTTTTATAGACATTATTTATCAGGTCACAGAATTTCTTTTGTATTTCTAATTTCCAAAGAGATTTTATCAAACAGACATTGAATTTTACCAAATTCTTTTTCTGTATTGTGTTCACATCATTTTATGGATTTCTACTATTAGTCCTTCAATGAAGTAAATGGCTTTGAATTTCTAGTATAAATCAACTCTATGTTCCTTCAACAATAAAAAGTATACCAAGCTAGCCTACCTATGCCTCAGACTTCCACCAGGACCAAATTTACCTGCATCTACCTACAGGGCCCCTTGTGCTGCCTCCATAACTCCACCAGAGTCTTCCCTAGTGTATGCCCCTCACCATGATTTTTCATCTTCATTTTTCCATAATCTAGCAGAGTTTCACAGCCAGTGCTCAGCATAGATTGGCCTTGCCTACTGCAAGGAAGCTCTAGGCTTAGGCCAAGATCTTCACTACCTTTCCCCCAAACCACAGGATGCTCCCATGTTGTATCTAACCTTTCCATCCAGACAGATCCAGGTTTGGAATGGGAAGCCTATCTATACCAGCCCTGTCACTCTGTCCACTTGCCTTCATTCCACTCAAGTCATTTTCAATCTCTAGACTCAACCTGCCTCCACACCTTTTCCTCTTCACAAACCTACTCTAATTCAGAACTAACAAAGGAAGTCCACATGTCCAGATCTCATCACACAAACAGCAATATGAAAGATCAAGCTAGTATCTTCTCTCCAGAACCTGCAAGTCTGTGGAAATACTGACCAATGTGATGTCCTAGATGAACTCTAGGACACAGCATTTAAAAGAGCAATCATTAATGAATTCCAGGAGTTTGAAGAAGATTCAAAAAATTGCTCAGTGAAATCAAGGGTAAAGAGCTTAGATATCTGAATGATACCCAATTCATAAAGATGAGGAAATGATGGAGACAATCTAAAACTTGATAACAGTAGTCAATCAAGACATAGAAACATAGAAGAGGACTCAAGCTGAAATGAAGATGGAACTGAAAAAATCTAAGAGTTGAACCATAAAACTCAAAGGAAGCCTTTCAAGACAGAATATCAAGTCATGAAGTTAGAGTTTCTCAACCAAATAAGCAAAGAATGTGAAACATTTTAAAACACTGTGAAAAACAACCAAATCTTGGAATTATAGTCATAGATAAGAAAGAATAATCCCAAGTCAATAACATAGACCAGAACTTCAACAAGCTCATAGAAGAAAACTTTCCCTAAACTAAGAAAAGGCACACCCATACAAATACAAGAAGCATACAGAATGCCAGAAAAGAAAATCCCCATAGTATATCATAGTTAAAATGTTAAATATATGTTACAAAGAATATATATTGAAAGCTGCAAAAAAAGAAAGAAAAGAAGAGAAGAAAAAGAGAGGAAAACACATATAAAGGAAACCCCTCAAAATAACAGGATCTTCTTGTTAGAAATCTTGAAAGCCAGAAGGGCCTGAAGCAATGTATTACAAGTCCTAAAATACAATGATAGCCATTCTAGATTAATATGTCTACTAAAATTATTATCCATAATTGAAGGAGAAAGAAAAACTTACAATATAAACAGCCTAAAATTATTTATATACAACAAACAAAACCCAAAGAAAGTATAAGAAGCATTATTTTAGCTGGAAGGAATAATCAGAGCAGAGAGACTGTGGCAAGAAATATGAAGACAGAATTATTAAAACACAAAATACAACTTAGAACACAAAAACCACTGCCAAAAATCAATGAAACAATGACCACAATTAACGTACTCACTTCAATAATAATTTTAAGTATAAATGCCCTCAATTATCCTATCAAAAGACATAGACTGACTGAATGGATAAAAAAAAATCCATCTATCCATTGCCTCCAAGAAACACATTTTAGTTTTAAATATAGGAAATACCTAGTGTAAAAAGATAGATCAAAGGGGACCAGGAACCTAGCAGAAACCACTATGAAAGTTTTTGATGAAATAGACATGAAATGAAAACTAATCATAAGAAATAAAGAGGGATCCTTCATTCTAATCAAGGAACAGTGAGCCAAACAGACATTGTTATCTCAAGCATGTATATGCCAAACTCTCTGGCACCTAATTTTATAAAAAATCTGCTACTGGATTTAAAGACACAGATTAACTTCAGCCCATTAATAGTAGGTGATTTCAGTACCTTGCATTCTCCAATTAATGTGTCATATGGACAAAATATTAGCAGAGAAATCAAAATCAATTGACATCATACATCAAATGAACTTAACAGACATTTATAGGATATTCTACCAAAATACCAAAAATTCACTTTCTACTCAGTAGCACATGGAAGCTTTTCTAAAACAGACCACATTCTGGGACACAAAACAAATCTTCACAAACTCAAAGCAACTGAAATCACTCTTTGTATCCTATCTGATCACAATGCAATAAAAATATAAAATTGACAGCAATAATAATAATAACAAAAACAAAATAACCCTTAGTAAATATACAAACTTGTGGAGATTAAACAATTCATTACTGAATGATGAATGAATCAAAGAAGAAATTAAGAAAGAAATAAAAACCTTCTTGGAATTAAATGAAAATGAAAACAACATACAAAAATCCCTCTGGGACACACTGAAAATAGTCATGAAGGAATCTATACCTCAAAGGCCTGCATTAGAAAATCAGGAAGAGCACAAATAAATGATTTAATGATATAACTCCCAAATTTTGAAAACCCAAAACAAACCAAATAAAACCCCCACTAGCACTGAAATCAACAAAATTGAAACAAAGAAAACAATACAATAAATCAACACACCTAAGAGCTCTATTCTCTGGAGAGATAATCAAAATTGACAGATCTTTGTCCCAACAAACCAAAAGAGAGAACCCACGTTAAGAAAATCAGAAGTAAATACAGAAACATTATAACAGACAACAAAGAAATTAAGAGTATTGTAAGGGAATGCTTTAAATCCTTCACTATGTTAATCTGGAAAACCTAAAAGAAGTGACGGAATTTCTAGATTCAGCCAAACCACCAAAATAAAACCAAGAAGAAGTCAATCACTTAAATGGAACCATAACAAATGAGGAGATTGTAATGGTAATAAAAAGCCTTCCAGCTAAAAAATGTTCAGGATGAGATGAATTTTCAGCAGAATTCTCCCAGATAGTCAAAGAAGAGTTGTGGCAATCCTTCCTAAACTATTCAACAAAGAAAGAATAAAAGAAACAGAAGGAGCACTCCCAAGCTCCTCCCATGAAACCAGTGTGACTCTACTACCCAAATTAGGCAAAGACACAACAATGACAAGAAAGAAAACTACAGTCCAGTATTGCTGAGAAACATAGACTTAAAAATAGTCAACAAAGTTCTTGTAAACAGAATACTGGCACAAAACCAGACTTGAGATCGATGGAACAAATTGAAGACTCAAACATGAGCATGTGTAATCTCAGCACCTATTTGACAGAGACATAAAATAAAATATTATGAAGGGGAAAAAAGCATCTTCAACAAGTAGTGCTGGAAAAATCAGATGTCCACATGTAGAAGAATGAAATCTGACCTTTACCGATTATCTTACACAAAAACTTACTCCAAGAGAATCAAAGACCTAAACATGAAACCTGAAACACTAAACTGATAAAAGAAAACATGAACAGCTCCCTACATGATATAGTACATGAAAGTACTTCCAGAATAGGACTCTGTTTGTGAAAGGTCTCTAGCAGACCCAAGCATGGCAAACATGGCTCTGGCAGGCCTTGCCCTTCTCCACCCTTCATTCTACTTTGCTAAAAAGTGACAGATTATACCCCTAAAGCTAGCCATCAAGGTCTACTCCCTTATTTGGCCACAACCTCCTCTTGAAGCTGACTACTAAGGTCCAGATATCAAAGTACTGAAGTCCAGAAATCAAAAGCCCCCCTTTAGTACCCTAATTAACATGACCAATCAAAAGTAACCAACTTATCTTAAAACAGAGTTTATTTTTTCTTCCCTTTATAAACTGTCATTTGCATACAGGCCATATCTATCTCCTCTATATCCAGGGGCAGTCCTTTGTCCCTCTGGGACCAATATTCCCTCTCCCTCTCCCTTGTTCCCTTTCCTTTCTGCCTTACCCTCTATCTCTTGTTTTTGTCTCTTATTCTCTGCCCTTTGTCCTTCTGGGGCAAATAAATCTCCTTTATGAAGCCAGAAGATTTCTTGGGTGCCACCAAGCCCTGTGGCTTGCTTATAAAATAATCCCTCAGAAGCTTATATTAATTGTAATTACTTGGCCATTAGCTCAGGCTTATTACTGACTAGCTCTTACTCTTAAATTAACCCATAATTCTTATCTATGTTTAGCCACATGGCTTGGTACTTTTTCTCAGTTCTGCCTTGTCATCTTGCTTCCTCTTTGTCTGGCTGCTGACTCCTTACTCAGCCTTCCTCTTTTCAGAATTCTCCTTGTCTGCTTATCGCACCTATTTTTGCCTGGCTACTGGCCAATCAACATTTTATTTATCAACCAATCAGAACAACACACGTTCAAAGCATACAGAATGACATTCCACAGCACTTCCCCCTTTCTGTCTAATAAAAAAAGAAAGTTTTAACATTAACATAGTAAAATTGCATATAATAGAACAGTTATCAAGCAAGAATTATAGTTATAATATCTAATCTACTTGCATTTGGCAAAATTAAAGAAAATATTCTATTATCTATCCTATATTTGTGAGTCTAAAGTTTCATATCTAACTTATCTTTTATCATAACCAAGGAAAATTATAACTTTCTAGTCTTCAACTACATGAAAGACCTCAGAAGGATATAATGTTACCTTAGGAAACAGGAAGAACATTGTAAGCAACTTCTAAAGTCTAGAATGACAAAGACAGCTGGATAGTTACCCAAAGTTCCTCTGCAATGTTGAGACATCTTTCTTCAGCCTATACGCCTAGAGTTTCTCTGTTGCTTCTCTGTGTGTCCTGTAGAATGTCTTCCAGTTTCTTCTGTCAAGCAGGAACCTAAATGACCATCTCACCTTGCAAAGTGCAGTGGTCACCTATCTATGGGTCCTGCATGTCCATTTGATACAACATTTTGTCAAGCAGACCAGGCAAGAACAGTTTCTTGTTTTACCATGAACAAGATAAACTCCATATGGAGTGTCTTTGATGCCCATCATTTTCCTTGAAGTAATTGGTGCTGCCAGAAGTAGATGTGTCTCATTGTCCAAAAAAGTCTAAGTTTTGAAAATATTTTAAATGCTATATTATATACATCTTTGAAGTGTTTGAAGATGATCTATCTGCTGTGGGATGTCCTGTATGTCAAATGTGTTACTCTGATTGTGTAAAATAAATAAAGTGCTGATTGGCCAATAGCCAGGCAGGAAGGATAGGGTAGGTGGGACAAGGAAGAAGAGAATTCGAGGAAGTAAAGGCTAGCGGGGAGACACTGCCAGCCACCGCCATGACAAGAAAGGTGTAAGGTACTGGTAAGACACAAGCCACATGGCAAAGTATAGAAATGGGCTAAATATAAGAGTAAGAGCTAGACAATGGTAGGTCTGAGCTAATGGCCAAGCAGTTTAAATAATATAAATGTCTATGTGTTTATTTTACAAGTGGGTTGTTGGACTAACAGGGCTTGGTGGGGCTGGAGAGAAGGTCTCCAGCTACACGTATCTATCTGAAATATATCTATGCATACCTAGAAAACTTAACTAACATGACTATAAGTTTGATTATCATAGATGACTGACGAATTATTAATCTGTGTTTCTCAACTATATACAATTTCAAATGAGTTGCACAAACAAAATACTTTAAACAGGACTAGAAATATGCATACAGTATAGCAAAATTAACTTTAAATTTTTATCAATAAAGTAAAATCCATAGCAGTGTAAAATATTTTTAAACAAGTTGTTGCTCTTTAAAAGTATGTTCAATAATCTACCCTTTCATTCTATCATATCTATATCTTATCCACCCTTTTTCTTTTAGAAAAATATTGTGACCAATCTCTAACAAAGACAAATATCCATAATTCATTTTTGGGGAATGTGGGCATAGTGTTCTATGATACTTCCTGCTGATTCAGGGCACTGTATTCTTATGGAGATCCTGAGAAAATTAAGAATTATGGTCAAGTCCTGACTGGAATAGCCTAAGAAACTGTATTCTCTGAGCCAGTTGCCTTGAAGCTGTCCTGAATGTGGATCATCTGGAGAACTCTCGGGGGATCTTCCTTGATCAAGCCATATTAGCCTGGAAGCAATCCATAGGTTCTCATTTTCTGTGGAAACAAAAGCAGAACCTCTTTTCCAAATCAACATACACTTAGACATAAATTTTGAAATCTAGATCTCTTAGATAGATAGATAGATAGATAGATAGATAGATAGATAGATAGATAGATTTAACTCAGCAGCTTTTACAAACAAATGTCTCTTTGCAGTTAAAAATCTCAAAGACAATATAATCCAGACTCTGTGTGATTTTCATTTTTATGTGGCTTATTTTTATATTATTTTTACTGTCTCTTTAAAGACTTTAGTTTTTAAAACTTTCTATTTCTTTATATAACTGTCTATATTCATTTTCCTCTTTCTTCCAAGTCTACATATATTTTTTTTATACATACTGTAAACTGTTTAGAGGTTTATTTTATCTGAATCTGTTTTGTAGTGAATCTATTTCTTTAAACTGCAGCATTACTAGTACTGAAATGGCAACTTTGGCTGTTGGCTCCACCCACCTCAGCTTTCCAACATGGCAGAATTATGTTTACCACCAGCTGTGGAGGAACCATGCTCATTGCTGACTTTGTGATGCAGTGGGTCTATGCATTCATCCAGCAATGTGTAGTCCAAAAATATCTTCTTCTTCTTCTTCCTCTTCTTCTTCTTCTTCTTCTTCTTCTTCTTCTTCTTCTTCTTCTTCTTCTTCTTCTTCTCCTCCTCCTCCTCCTCCTCCTCCTCCTCCTCCTTCTTCTTCTTCCTCTCCTCCTCCTCCTGCTCCTCTCCTCCTCCTCCTCCTCCTTCTTCTTCATCATACTAGCAAAAGCTAAATCCACCGCTCAGTGAACTGTGTGGCTCGCATATGCCACTGTGTACAGTGGTAGGAATCCCCATGCTGCACACAAGCCCATGCACTGTGAACCTGCCATACTGTAGGTCAAGTCCATAAGTCACAGTGTCTCTGTACCTTGGCATCTCTTTATTTTGACCTGCCTGAGACATGAAGTAGAAAGCTGTTTTGGCTCCATTATTGCATGTTTAGAAGCCCTTTTAAAATTCTTTTAGGCCTCATGGAACACACATTCAAAGCATACAGAATGACATTCCAGAGCACCATTGTGGTGAGAACTTGGTTTTGGGGTATACGTGTGCTGACTTCAAGGTCCCTTTCAATTTGCTCAAGAATTGAGGCCAACAACTGACAAGTGACACTTCATAAAACTAGAAAGCTTCTGCACAGCTAACTAAACAGTCAAGTCAAGAGAAAGACCACAGAAAAATAATCTTTTTAGTTACACATCTTATAGACAATTAAAATCCATAATATACAAAGGTTTCGAAAACCAGAGTTAAAAAAATGACCATTTGAAAACTGAGTCTTGAACTTTTTTCATCTGGGCTGACAGTTCTGTCTCCAGGGGCCAAAGATCATTTAGCAAAAAACCTAATACTGGGTATGAAAAGCCCTTTTTTGAGTTGTAGGCCAATGTTGTTCAAGAGTCTCCAAAAACATACAGCCTATTGCTGTTGCTCTCAGTTATCCTCCAGAGGTGGAAGGTAAGTCCATGATGCTAAAGACACTGTACACTCTAGAAACAGGGCTAAGAGAGCCCTGAGCTAGAACTGACCTGAATGCCTCCACCTTGAGGACTATCTTTCATGGTACGAAAGGCACCATGAAAGCTTCCAAAAAGAGGAAGGCAGCCAACCTATGAAACCTATGAACTACATCAAGAATTAGCATGGCACAATAATGCAAAGTCACACATATACTTCTGGCCTAATCACAGCTCTCTAATTGAACTTAAGACCTGCTCAACAAGAGGGAAATCATGGCTGGTATTAGAAACTAACTACCCACTACTAGTGAGATCATGGGTATTGGGAGAGAATCTAAAACCACTACTGTTCTAAACAAGCATAATACCTAAAAGTAATCTATAAACATATGTAAGGACCCACATATGAGTGTACTCAAACATATATAAGGACCTACATATAAGTGTAATCCTCATCCCTCATCAAGGAGATGTCTTTACAATAGATGAAAACCACCCAGAAAACCACAGTCAATGTGTAGAGTTGCATGGCACCTAAGGCTTAGGAACATTGCAAAAGAGTGTAGGCAGAAGTTTCTGTATCATCAGCAACTCCCAAATAACTAGCAGCCACTTCCCAAATAATTGACTCAGAGGCTTAATATTACTGATAAATGCTTAGCTAGTAGCGCAGGCTTATTACTAACTAGTTCTTACACTTAAATTAACCCATAATTCTTATCTATGTTTAGCCACATGGCTTAGTAGCTTTTCTCAGTATGGCATTCTCATTTTGCTTCCTCTGTGTCTGGCTGGAGACTCCTAATTCCACCCTTCCTCTTCTTGTATCTCCATTTGGCTTCCTGCCCAGCCTTATTCGGCCTGTCTATAGGTCAAATTAGCTTTTATTATTAAACAATGAGAGCAACTTTTATTCAAATCATTTTCCCACAGCAGAAAAGGGAGCAGAAAGACTGTAATAGCTAGAGGATCAGAGAAATTGCTATGAGATTTTGTCTACCGGTATCAGCACAATATGCCTAAGTGGATATGCCAAAGTCGACAAAGAAAAGCCCATAAGACCTCAGTCATGTACAAAGAACCATAGGCAACGGAGAAAAGCTGGGAGCTAGAGAGGTCTTCCCCAGGGAACAGCACACCAATTGGTTTTCCATTGTCAAATAGTAAGTCCTGAAAACACACATACAAGTAACATTATACAGATTGAACAGGTTATATATAAGTGCATGTAATACAAGTGTTAAAAAGAGGTAATGAATTTCAAAGAGAGAGGAGAGTAGTATATGGGAGCTTTTAGAGAGAGAAAAGGACAAGGAGAAATGCTATAACTATAATCCCAAAAATAAAGATTAGTGTCCTCTGAATGTTATGTTATTCAAGATTTATCATCATGGATTTGAACCTCATCTCCAAGTCTTTTTTTTTTTTTTTTTTTTTTATTCTTTCTCTAGAGGTAAATGTGGTTTATTAAAGCTGTGGTTGCTATGTGCAGATATCGCAGGTTTTCTGGGGTTATCACAGCTGACAAGAGCATTGAAACAGTTGAGACCAGTAAAATGGTACACAAACCAGATCCTTTTTTTTTGAAATATATTTTTTTAAAATATATTTATTTATTAAAATTTTTTCCATTTTACATACCAACCCCAGTTCCCCCTCCGTCCCCTTCTCCTGCCTCTTCACCTCCCTCCCACTCTACCCCCATCCACTCCTCAGAGTGGGTCAGGCCTCCCATGGTAGTCAACAAAGTCTGGCATACCAACTTGAAGGAGAGCCTAGACCCTCACCATTGTATCAAGGCTGAGCAAGGTATCCCACCACAGGGAGTGGGCTCCCAAAAGCCAGTTCATGCACCTGAGATAAGTCCTGGTCCTACTGCCAGGGACCCCACAAACAGATCAAGCCACATAGCTGTCACCCACATTAAGCGGGCCAAGTTGACTCCCATGCAGGTTCCCGAGCTGTTAGTCTAGAGTCAGTCCATCTCTGAGTCTGTGTCAAAATAATTTCTCAGTGAGTACATACATGGCCCAACTACTTCTTTAGGTGTGTTCTCTTGTATTACTTTCATGAAAAAAAAAATCTGTATTTTGCTAACTGCTTTTTTTCAGCATATATTTCACACAATGATATTTTTAAACATATTCATGATAAAGAATATATGCTTAGTAGCTGGGTGATGGTGGACATACTTTTAATTCCAGCACTCAGGAGGCAGAGACAGGCAGATCTCTGTGATTTTGAGGCCAGCCTGGTCTACAGAGCGAGTTCCAGCACAGCTAGAGCTAAGCTTTTTCTCTTAAAACAAAAAAGGAGATGGAGAAGGAGGGGTAGAAGAAGATGGATAAAGAGGAGGAGGAGGAAGAGGAGGAGGAGAAGAAGAAGAGGAGGAGGAGGAGGAGGAGGAGGAGGAGGAGGAGGAGGAGGAGCCCAGTTTCAATGAGTGTGAGTTTCTGCATGAGATTTCTTCATAGAATCTTCTAGAGTGTTTATAAAAAAAATAGTTTCCATATTCTTTCACCCATGTAGTAGAAAACTAATTCCTTTAAATGTGACATGCCATTGTCATTATTACAGTCAAACACATTGCTCAGCTATGAATATTCCCAACTTTTACTCTGTCTTTTGCTAACTCTGTTGCTGTTTTCTATTGGAGATTTAGCCTCATTCTTAGCACTCTGCAAGCATTTCCTACCTTAGTGCAATAAACATTTTGGCATAAAGATATTTTTTTCACTTCCTTCTTTGCCATTTTTGTGGTTTTGATGTGTCAGAAACATTAGGCTTTGTACTAGACCTTTTTCATAAACTTTTCCACTCATTTTAAATTTAGATATTCTTTTTCAAATCAGACTTGTCAATGATCTTAAAGGTACTTGACTTTTCCTACAAGGTACCACTTAACACCTTTGCCTGTTATAGGGTTAATCAATACTAGTACTTTAAAGATAGCATCATTGTATCAGTATTTAGCATTTTCCTTTTATTATTCTACATGAAATTAATGTCAACTGAATATATAAAGATAAGGATATAGATACATGCTAGTGAAAGAAAGTGATTTCTTCTCTCCTGCTTGGTTGGGCTTCTGTATTGTTTTCATTTGCAGGACTATTGGGATTATTGCCAGGTAGAGAAATTTAACTTTTTGTTTCAAAAGTACCTTAGCAGATTCAAAATGTTTGCTTTCCCTCAAATATTTTAGAATTATTTTTTAGCTCAAAAATATCTGTTTGGAAATTTACTTTGCTTAATTCAATTTTAAATTATTTTGAAAAACAGAAGTACATCATGATCAAACAGACTTTACTGGGAAAGCATTTAACAGTCTATTAAAGTGGTCATGTGGAGTACATAATATGCTTTTGGAATTTACCCATTCTTTAGATTTAATAATTACTGAGCTCAAAGAAAAATCACAAAGGTCTTCAATGAAGAAATCTTCAGAGATACTCAGTACCTTTTCATTCCCTAACGTTTGTCCTATTTGAAGCAGAGGTTGTCAAAACGTAGACATTACATTTAGTCTGCAGATCTGCAAAGACGACATCTTAACAGTATGAAATTTTTCTGTTTGTAAACAGTGACTCTCCCCATTTACTCAGGTCTTATTTAAATTCTCTGAATTTTTTTTTAGTTTTGTAAATTGCAGTATAAAAGGTTTTTGCCTACTTATTTAAATATATGCCTGCACGTTTTATTATTTTAGATGCTATTTTGAAAAGAACTCCCTTTTTTCCTTTCTGGATTATTCATTTTACATAAACAGACATACAAGAGACATAGTTGATACAGGTATTGAGGGGTTTTGATACACAACCATAAGAGATCTTGGTAGATCATTTTCTTTTCTTGCTCTTATCTGTTTGATCTGAGGCTTAAATCAATGTGTTCAGAAGCATTTTCTTTCTCTTCTAGTGTCAAAAAGCTTCCATCTTATTTGTGAAACCAGTTTTGCAAGATGTGGAATTTCAATTGAAAAGTTTTTTTTTTTTTCTTCTTTCTCTGCTTTGAATGTTACATTCTCTCCTGAACACTTCACTGTAAGGAATCAACTATGTGTGTTACTGAGAATATGTTTACCAAATGAGTTACAGCATTCTTGCTGTGTTCAAAATTATTGATTCATGTTTTGTGCTGAATAATTTTGTGTCAATTTGACACAAGCTAGAGTTACCTGAAAGGAGTGAACTTCCATTGAAAAAACATTTCCATAACATCAACTGTAGGGCATTTTTAAAATTAGTAATTGATGGTAGAGGGCCCAGCAAAGGAGTTCAGCTGTGATATGTCGAAGTGTTCTTGAGGGGAAGAGAAAAGAATAAGGAAGCATTAGATAGAAATATAGGCAGAGATGATGAGAAAAACAGAGACATAGAATGGCTTTAGGAGTGTCCTGAGTCAATACCCAGCTGCCTTGAGATTTATTCTAATGAGCTTTTCATGCACTACCCAGAGGAGAGGCAGAAGACTTCCCACTTTCAAGATCAAAGCACAACATACAGCAAAGTATAGAACCTTCAAAACACCTGGTAGCAGTGCCCATGGCCAAATCATTCCATTATGCAGTGCTGCTGGGTAAAGCAAGCTCAGACTTTCTGACCTTGAGTAGGGTCTTACTACAGAGCCTCTATGGGCCCCCACAAATTCCCCCTTCTTAATAATATAAAGTTTGAAGTGAGGGTACATGGCTTAATTCTATGCAGATCTGAATCAGCTTTCCACTAAGATCATGCAATTATCTGGAATAATCATAGTAATATTCCTGATTCTTATGGCTGCTATACCTCCTCGTAAAGGAGTAGAGGATGATCAAAATGTAATGGACTTTTAAATAGATCCAGGATGTCTATAGCAATTTTAGCTGCATCAAACCTTTTTTAAATCAATAAACTCCTCATGCAACCACATCATGTCTAAGGACTCCTTAGCATCACCAAATGATGGTTCACTAGCATTAGCAGGTTAACATCATAATTCTAGTATGAATATTACTATACACAGTTACAATTCTCACAAACTTAAATCCAAAAGCAAACTCTTTATAGAAATATTTACACTTCATAAACTTTAACAAACATCCAAAATCAATTTCTTCTTGCATTTCTTGCTAACAAAACATAGGGTACATTAACACCATAACAAGTCTAACATTATCCATACAAAGAACAAGAAAATGTTTTTGCTTTTGAGCTGCTCCAGTCTAACAGCAAAAACTTTATCCCAACTCCTACTCATTAGTACATTTTTCTGAAAAACAAGTCCATTTCTACACAAAACAGTTCACAAGTTACCGCAGTTGATAGAGTACATATGTGTAGGTGAAATCAAAACTGTCCCATTGCAATTGACACACTTCTGTCCATCCCATTTCTTAAGTCTACAAAGTTCAAAAATCAGTCTTAATGTTACATTGAACACTCAAGATCAGAGCCTGGCTCACTAGCTGCCCTGAAGTCTTTGTATAGCTGTCCAAACCATAATGAATCTGAAGCAAAAAGCTCCAAATATGAAAAAAAAAAACCATGACCAAAAATTTGTTGCTGTTCCCTTGCATGCAAGAACCCAGTTCAAACAAGAGTCTCTGAAACTTTACTCTCAGCTACAGAGACACTTTGCCCTGGTGGCCTTCCCCTAGGCAATGTGCCCCAGGGTGAAGGTGGTATCATCATACCTGAGTCACTGCAGACCTCCTCATAAAAGCTCTCTGTGCAGCCAGCATGAACCAGGATACCATCTGTTAAAGGATCCATGCATTTGTTCACAACCAGCAAACAGAAGCTGCATGACTTTGGCTGTTAACTACATCCCATTTTTGGATTTTACGGACCTGGTCTGTCTGCACCTCCTGTGTCTAGCCTGTCAGCCTAGAGACCACTGTGTCCTGAGGCCTGAGAGCTTTCAATTGCCTCATGCTGCATGAGCTTCAAGCTGCCTCCCTGTAGCTTCCATTCAACAACCCAGGTCCTGTAGGAAACCCAGCCATGGCCAGTTGCAGCTGCTGCATTCTGGCTCTGTTACCTGCCTTGCAGGTGGCCTTGCATTCTCTGTGTAGCACTCCTGTGCCTGCGTGCCCAGAGTCCCATTCTCAGTCATGGCCTTAGGCTCCAGTATGGAGCATGGCTCTTTCTCATCTCAGTAGTTCTCTGCTGCAGCTACTGCTGCTACTAGGGACTCAGACCTGCACTTTCCATTGCAGGGAAGATTTCAAAACCTCTGCTACACATTCCATGCCTGAGCACATCTCACCTGGGTGCCCTGTCAAACAGCAGTCTTCCCTGGGTCCCTAGCACTACTTCTGCTGCAGTTCTGCCCTTTAGGATGCTGCCTCATCTCTGCATGGACTCTAGTGTCCCCAGAACACATCACACTCAGACTGAGGCACCTGTTCCCTGGCCTGCCAGGTGCGTGCCCTGTGGGCATCTTT
This sequence comes from Onychomys torridus, assembly GCF_903995425.1. Lineage (NCBI taxonomy): Eukaryota > Metazoa > Chordata > Mammalia > Rodentia > Cricetidae > Onychomys > Onychomys torridus. Next base: position 7,656,163 of record NC_050444.1, read on the forward strand.
CTCTGGAAGCTTTGTCTCTCCCACAAAATCCCACAGCATCCACCCTCCAGCTGCCCACTAGGTTCTCTCTACCCATGCTCTCCCAGGGCATCCCTCACTGAGCTCTGGCCCCTGGGAACTCTGGCTCTGGGTGATAGACCTGCTCTGGTCTCTGGGATCCGAAGCCTCCACCATTGCTTGTATGCCTTCTCTTGCAGCTCATCAAGGCTGTGGAGTGAAGCCTCCATCCATGTTCTCACAAACACCCTGGCTGACTGTTCATGGCTCCTTTACAGCAAAAAGCATGCAGACCCTCACTGCTCATGCTGGCTCTCTCTGAGTCTGCTGCCAATGACGCAAAGATGCCCCATGGGTCTCAGCGATGCTGATGCTTGGTTAGGGCAGCCACTGATCACACTGATGCTTTCTGAAGCTGGCAGTCTCTAAAGTGGCTTCTCATTCTCAGACTGCTGCGTTAGTAGTGGGTGCTCAGTCCCCGATGCTACTTTCTGCATCCTAGGTCCTGTGCTCAGAATAATATAATCTACTCTAATAAACCTAAGCATAAATTTCTCAAGAAAGATCAAAGCACAATGTACAACCATATGTAGACCCTCCAAAAGACCTGGTAACTATGCACCTGGCCAACCCATTCCATTATGCTGCCCTGCTAGGTAAAGCAAGCTCAGATTCCCTGACCTTAAATAAAGTCTTACTAGGGAGCCACTGTGGGCCCACAGCCCAGCCCATTGTGGGTGGTGCCATCCCTGAGCTGGTAGTCCTGGGTTCTATGGAAAAGCAGGCTGAGCAAGCCATAGGAAGCAAGCCAGTAAGCAGCACCCCTCTATGGCCTCTGCATCAGTTCCTGCCTCCAGATTCAAGCTATGCTTGAGTTCCTGTGTTTTCTTAGTGACTGATGGAGTACCATTGGTGCCAGGATAGTGGAGTATCATGGGGACAGATCTGACCATGCATTTTGAATCATTTTCACATCCTGATTTCTTGCAGGTTTTTGACTGCTCTGACCCTTTAAGCATCCCTCAGCAGCTGTGTCTTGACTACGGTCCTTTCCATTAGTTGGCCCACAGTGTTTCTGAGCTATACTTGCTTTTCTAAGAGTTTCAAGGCAGGTGCCAGAGTGCAGAACCTCCTCAATAGTACCAGACACAGCACAACATGTAAACATAGCAATTTGCAATAAGGTCATCTCTGACTCATCCACAGTCAGGGATCCAGATCACATTCACTTACAGTATCCTTCTGTCCTCAGGATTACGGTGACACCCAGGTAGAACAGAGATGAGGTAAGTAAAAACACTGGGAATGTTTCCTGTTGCTTTGAAGTTGACTTTTCACAGTAGTGCCAGTTGCTTGGCACTATAGATGCTTGGCTCTCTTCCCATTGTCTGAAAAAATTGGTTCTGACAGTTTCTGCTTGGTTTTCAGTATTTTAGTGGGTGATGGAGAGCTCAGAATTACTGACTTTGTGATTTTGCTGATATCAGCCCTATTGTTTGCGTTGCTGGGGTTTACTTAGGTTTTGTTTGGAATAAAGTATGAGTAAACTAATACTTCATTAGTTGCCACAATGAATATATTGCCTCAAACGATATGCTATCTTAATTTGGTCATATTTAAAATGTCTTTGCTTCCTTCTTGTTTTTAAGCTTCTGCTGTCTCAATTTTAAGACACAATTTCTTAGGTCTTTTTTTCCTGTGTTAATTTTGAATTTTTAAAAGTATCCTTTTATCTGTTTATGAAGAGATAACAGAATTACATCTTTTGCACTGCTCAAATAGAAAATGACTTTTTTCTTGCTGTTTTTTTTTTTAATCCAACAGCTAGTTTTTACCAATATAAGATGAAAGATAAAAACCAGGTGACTGTTCTGAACATTTTAAGAACAGAAGATTATTTTTCAAATATCTATAAATATTTCAGTAACCATTCGAGTATTATATTCTTCTAATCATTTTATATCTATTTAGGCTTTGTGGTGGTTTGAAAGAAAATGGATCACAAATGAAATGGCACCATCAGGAGGTTTGACCTTGTTGAAGTGGGTGTGGCCTTGTTGGAGGAAGAGTGTCACTATGGAGGCAGGCTTTGGGGTCTCATATATACTCAAGATATTTCCCAGTGTCTTTGATGACTTTCTGTTGCCTGTGAGTCAAGATGTAAGAACTCAGCTCCTTCTATAGCACCATGTCTGCCTGTATACCACCATGTCTCACCATGATGATAATGGACTAAATCTCTGGACTATAAGACACAATTAAATTCTTTCCTTTATAAAAGTTGCCATGGCCATGGTGTCTCTTTATAGCAATAAAAACCCTAACTAAGACAGGTTTAATTCTCTCGTTCTGTTTCTAGCTATCACCATGAAGGGATTCTTTTTTTTTTTTTTTAAGATTTATTTATTTATTATGTATACAGTGTTCTGTTTGCATGTATGCCTGCTGGCCAGAAGAGGATGACAGATCTCATTACAGATGGCTGTGAGCCACCATGTGGTTGCTAGGAATTGAACTCAGGACCTTTGGAAGAGCAGCCAGTGCCCTTATCCACTGAGCCATATCTCCAGCCCCATGAATGGATTTTTAAACACTGCTTTAATTAACCTAACTTGCCATAACACAATAGTATACACTAGATGACCCAGATAAAAACAGGATTTATTTTTCACAGTTCAGGAGATTGGAAGCTGGAGATGACATTGCAATCCAGGTTGCATTATGAATAAAGATGCTTTTCCTGGCTTATAGATGGCCACCAGCTTGCTGTGCCCTCTCAAGGCAAGGGAAGCAAGGTTAGAGTGACCTCATAAGGTCACCAATTCATCTACTGCTAGAACGTCATCCAAACTGAATAATTCTCTTATGAAGACATCTTTTCCCTTCAGGTGGTAGTGGTGGTGGTGGTGGTAGCGGCGGCAGCAGCAGCGGTGGCGGTGGTGGCACACACCTTTAATCCCAGCACTCAGGAGGCATAGCCTGGTGGATCTTGTGAGTTTGAGGCCAGCCTGGGCTACAGAGTGAGTTCCAGGACAGGCTCCAAAGCTACACAAAGAAACTCTGTCTCAAATAACCCCCCCCAAAAAAAAGACACCTTTTCCCAATATTACCACCTTAGGAATTAGTGATTCAACAGGTAAATGGGGAACTGGGGGAATCTCCAGCACATACCATGTATCAGTTCTTCTAACTTTTAGTTTGATGCCACTCTTCACTGGCTGAAGTATGTCTCTAAATAATTTTGTTTTAATATATGCACATGAATATTATAAACCTTCATTGCAGTCACATATATTATCTTCTGCATAAATAATAATTCAGTTGATGGTAAATTCTTGGATCACATTACTCTCTTGAAAGATAGAAGAGAATAAGGACTCTGTTATGTTTTGGAAATCAGAATCATTTGTGCTTGCCTGTAGAAAGGCAACTTGCTACTGAATAATTTTAGAATTACTTTTTATGCTAATAATTGAACACGTTATCTTCAGTCTGTCTAGGTAGTACTTTTTCCATTAGTATTTCCTGGATAAGTACTTTGATCAAAATATACAATTTTTACTAATGTCAGGGGTCTTTTCCACTTATGCAGAATTATAACTTCTATACATTGGTCAAGTTCTTCCTTACAGAATTTAAAATTTAAGCTGAGTCTTCCTATTTCTCTATACTTTATAGTGTTTAGTTTTCTCTTTACCTTTCTTTCTACCTCTAGAGTCATTTTGCAATTTTGTGTCTGTACCATAGTTGAACATCTTGTGTCATTTAATTTCTTTTATGAAAGCTGGTTTCCATACAGATTTGGGTTCTTTTACTCTAGCAATTCTCTTAAAATCTCATGCATCACACTCACTTCTGTTTTAATTTTAGTTTTAAATATGTCTACTAAAGTTTTATCTGCCTTTAAATTCCCTCTAAATAATGAGTCCTTGCCCTGCCTCTTTGGTTTTATTTTTACTTTTTAAACTGCACTTTCTGGTGTACCTGGCAAATTCACTGTAGTCTTGTGACCTGGCAAGTCTCAGAAGAATAGCAATATGTTGTCTGGAGCCATTCAGGAGGATTGTCTCCAGTCTCAGGAACTGGCCTCAGGCTAAGTGTCTAACCTGACAGTGAATTGAGGCTGTAACAGAATGTTCTGGGTAAAGTGAAACCCCTGCTTCCATCACCAGAAGCCTGAAAGACATGCAGATGTCTGGTCTGTAGCCGTCCTACTCCTGAAGCAGGAGAATGTAGAGGGCTGAGGACAAAACTTGCAGAGAGGAAGATGGCAGTTATATAGAAGATGTTGTTATCTCACTTATCTGTGAGAACATGCTATGGCCCCTAGGTACAGCACAGCACAATGAGAACACTCCTAGGTATATAATATATGGAGTTTGTTGGTAGGAGAAAGCGTCCTTACACACATAACCTATCCTTTGCTAATCTTTTCTGAATGTATTTCCTAGAGATATTTTCCCTTTATATTCTACTGATAGTTATTTATTTAAAATAATGGATCTAAGTATTCCTATTGTTCAAACAAAATTTGCACAAAAAATGCCCAAAATTTGCTACTTAGCTAGGCCTTAAGGGCAATATTTTCTATTCCTTGGCCATTTAAAATAAGTGAATAAGTTTTCTTCATTTTTTTCTAAGGGGTCCTGGTTAGTGTGTGGGTGCCCCTGGGTTCCCCTTGGTCTCTTCTCAGAGGCTAATTAGTGCAATTTCTAAGTCCCATTGTACAACAGGTAACCGTGCTTTTCTCTATAGAACCTCAACATTCTCTAACTAGAGCTTTCCTTTACATGGTATGGGAATAGCTTATGCTTTCTAGAACCTTCAGGGATGATGGGGCCTCTGATAAGAATCCTGCAGCTGAGACAAACAGTGTTTCCAGGTAACCTATCAGGGCAGATGAGTAGAAAACTCCTTTGCTTTTGCTGCTACAGCACAAGGAACCAGGTGCACTGAACCTTCCCAGGTGTGGGTGTGACCTTTAATAGGAAAACATCCTGGAGGACATTATTTGTCATAGTTTGTCTCCTGTGCTGGTAAGAAAACTGATACATGTTCAATAAAACTTCAATTGCATTTAGGGGGAACGCTTTCATGCCTACAGAGTTCTCTCATTCCTCTTTAGTCTCCAGTCACCATACACTCAAGTACAGAGGCTTTGAGATGTGTAAAGACTGCATAATCCTTTTTGTCACCTGTCTTAATTACTTTTCTATTGCTGTGAAAAAACACCATAAGCAAGGCAACTTATGAAAGGTGTTTAACTGAGCTTATGGTTTCAGAGAGGTAGAGTCCACAATGGTGGAGCTAAGTCGTGGTGGCTGGAACAGGTGAGATCCACAGCCCTTGGTCTACAAGCTTGAGGAAGAGGAAGCACACTAAGAATGGAGTGACTCTTTTGAAACTTCAACACCTGCCACCAGGGACAAACTTCCTCCAGCAGAGCCAGACCTCCTAGTCCTAAACAGCCACCAACTGGAGACCAGGTATTCAAAGAACTGAGGTTTAGGAGTATTGTCTCATTCAAGCCACCATATCATCCAACTCTAAATAAAATTTCATAATCTCTTTATCCATTATCTCTGCAGGAAGTTTTCTTGAAGTTTATGCTTATAGATCACTATGTGAGGTGCTTTTCTTGTGGCTTTGGCAAAAACCTACATGAAGCAACCTGAAGAGAAAAGGATTTGCTTTGATTGATTTCAGCTAGCCCTATACACTTGGACAGAACATCATGGTGGCAAGAGCATGTGGCTGAGGACATTCTATACCACATTTAAGACAGGGAGAAAGAAAAGGACCAGCTACAACCCTCACAAGCACACAACCATGCACCCCCTTCCCACAGGTAGGCCCCATCTCCCAAAGCTTCCACTCATTCCAAAATCTCACTACCAGCTGGAATTAAGCCTTCAACACATGAATCTATATCAAATAGTTCATATTCAAATCATAAATTATTGATGCAAATTTTAAAGAACTCACTCTTTATTAACTCATGGGGTCTCTCTCTTCTCCCTGATCCCTCTCTCTTTCCCCCAGAAGCAAGGTCATGAATCATCACAGTCTATCTTCCTGAACAGAAGTTTACTAAGAACGTGATGTGCTTCTGTAGCTTCCCTCTAGTTTGTAACTCCATGTGGTGGCCTTGTTGGAGGAAATGTGCCACTGGGTGAAAGCTTTGAGGTTTCAAGTCTCTGTCTCTCTGTCTCTCTCTCTCTCTGTCTCTCTCTCTCTCTCTCTCTCTCTCTCTCTCTCTCTCTCTCTCTCTCTCTCTCTCTCTCTCCAATATTCCAGGAACCAAAGGATACCTCCCTGCAGAACTCTCATCATACTATACATAGTGGTTATCTCTCCTAATGAAGCTTTGCCTCAGACCTGAAAGTTTGCTCTTCTACTACAGGCTATGATGGTGTAACTTTCATGAGAAAGCTTCCCTGGGAAGTATTTCATTTTAGCTTTCCTCTTTCTATGAACCCCTTGCTTATTCTAACACATAGGTTTGCCTCTACTATAGCTAATATGTGAAAACATTAGCACCCATGAATGTATCCTCTTCTATCAATATTTGTCATGAATCAGTCCTTCCCAACCCTTTACAAGTAAGGACCTAGTCAGATGAGGGAACCCTAATTTCCTCTTCCCTACCTCCTCTCTACAATTGGATTGGAGTGATTGAGAAAGCTCAATGTGAGGGAGCCCTGTGTAACTTGTTTTCTTTTTTGTTGGTGGTGATAATTCTGTTTGATACTTTAGACATACCAGAGCCTGCTAAGGTCCTTGAGACCAGAGTAAATATTGGACTCAAAAGAGAGAAATGACTCCTATTTCTGGTGGGTGAAGTGCTTCTGTTTCATGGAACTAAATATATGCCATAACCTGCTTTAATTTTTCATTCATTTCTACTAGTCTTTGAGTTGAAAATTGTGGAGATAGTGATCTTCCTGTCTTCATTTTTGATAGAACTCTAAATACTGTGTTACTTTAAGTATTTTTGGAAAGCTTAGAGGTTACAATGCAAGAGGCATTTCAAATAAGCATCAGCCTTACACCATTCACAGCAGCAAGCATAGGAATTCTGCCATAAAAAGAGAAAGGTCGCTATGGGGAATTTCCCTTTGAGCCATCTGTATAAGTAAACAGCTGGCATCCAATACCTCAGCGTGTGTTTGATAATCCCCACAGACATTTCTCCTCTGAAATAAAATACAGGCCTAAGTTAAAAGAAACCAAATTTCAAAGGCCCTTCCTGCCCTTTCAGGACTGGGTTACTCTATGAGTTCTTTACCCAGGTCATGCCTGCTTGGTGCAGGGAAGTCTGCAATATGGTCTCATTCCCACCAGCCCAAGGAACACTAGAGAAATGTCACACCGTTTGTCGTAAGCAACTGGCATTATCACAATTCCCTCTCTCAAATTCTGTCACCACTTATGCTGAAAGTTTTCAGAGTCATTGAAGGAGCACTGAGGTCAAAAGATTAAGAAACATAAGAAGATTTTAAGCCATTTTCTGGATCACGTAGCACCAACAGAAGTGATTCTAGCAGTAAATTTAGGAATAAATAAAACTATTTTAGAAGTGTTCCAGTATCATATAAGTATTAATAAGTGAAGCTACCCCCATGCAGGGACAGACTCCCCACAGATGATCTCTGGGTGTGAACACTTTGAAGCCTCACATCTTTGCTTGGTATTTTATTGCACTTAGAACAGTCAGCTGTTCTTGTTTTACATTTTGGCATTTGAAAATAAACCTACTTTTATGAAAAGTGCTCAAGTTTTAATGGTGACGATGACTAATGAAGAGCATTAATGTCTAAAAGTTTCAAAGTTATGCCAGGATAAACATTAGGCTTTTCTATTAGCACAATTGAGGTAGATTTTATATCCTGAATTTAACTGAAAAGCATTGCTCTAATCTCTTTCATTATGAAGCACATTGAAAATGCAATGTCACCTGCTGTAACAAAAACCTGGACTTTACAGGACTTTCTGTCCAGGAATTCCAGTGCTAATTCACTGTTTATTGGGGTTACATGAAGTATTTTCCTTCGGGCTGTTTTTCTTGTATTCATAAATTGCCTCTGTGAATTTCCAGAGCTAAGGAGATAACTTCTGTAGCAATTTCACAAAATGAGTTAATCTTAAACCACTGCTGTTGCCCTTTTCTCAAGAGTAAAGTCATAAATATTAATTTTAGGGTAGCTATTTAAAAGGTTTCATTCATTACAAGATGATGTCTATGTGTGCAACCTCGTATGATACAGAAGAATTTGATGCAAATAAAACTAAGGCAAAATGTTTAATGGTGACAAAGAAAAGCAGGGACCATAACAAAGCATGTGTACTACCTGGTTTTGCCTCATTATCTTCTGCAAACTGCATGGAAGCCAGATCAGGGTGGGAACAGGTGGGTAAAAAGCATATCAAGGGCTAGAGAAATGGCCCAGCAGTTAAGAGCACAGACTGCTATTTCAGAGGACCAAGGTTTGATTCCCAGCACCAGTATGGAGGCTCACATCTGTAAATCTAGTTCCAGGAAATCTAATACTCTTTTCTTGCTGGAATGGGTACCAAGCATACTTAGGATTCGCAGGTACATATTCAGTCACAACCCTCATCCATATAAAAATAAGCAAAAATCTCAAAAAATATTTTAAAACTGCTGTGAATTGGTGGTGTCTTAGTCATTTGATCACACATGGAAAAGTGGTGTCGAGCTATCCCAGTGAAGATAACTGCTGTGCATGGCACCTTACAGCAGGGTAGTTTTTCTACTGCTCAAGCTAAACACAGCCTCACTGAATAACCATAACTGACTGAAGCTGGTATTGTTAGGCTGTTATTCTGGGTTTGCAAATAACATTTCTGGGGATGAGTGAAGATTCAATACTTTTCCAGATTTATACAGCTCAGCAGCACAAGAATTGGAAATTGGATACTTAGTCTTTTCTCAATGGGCACAGTTCTCCTAGAGTTCTGTTTTAATAACTGATAATTGTAGTAATAACACTGACCAAAATCCTCCCAATTACAATGACAAAGTTTAAGGAGCAACATGAGAAGCTGAGCAGATGGAAGAATAAACAAGACTCCAGCATCATCCTACCTGAGACAGGAACTCAAAGATGACAGATGCTACATAGTTTGCATTCCTTAAGGCAGCACTGTGCTCACCTCTATGCTCTACCAAGTCATGATACAAGAGAGACCTTGTTGCTGTTATCAAGGAGTATTTCTATGCAAAGGGACGACACTTGCAAATGCTCAATAGCTTTATGTTGAAACAGTTGAGTCACCTCCTGTGAAATGAAATATGTGAAAATGAGAATACAGAAATCTGCTGTGGGTAGAGGTTTATTTTACTGATCAAAGTCAATTGGCTAAATCAAAACACCACTTGTTTATAGAAAAAATAAATGGGCAGAATAACCAAGTATACCATCAGTGGGAGAAAAATGACTGTCCTATAAGACTTTCTTGTAGAAATGTTTTATTTGCCAATTACAAAAGAGAAAGAAGGGAGATGATTTATTTTTAAGAATATCCCAACTAAACTTTTCCCCACCAGCTGCCACATGCTGGATAGCTGGCCCCAGAGGCATGGGTGAGGAAGAGCTGGTAGGCTGACCAACTCAGCTACCACCCAGGCCAATACCCAGGGCTTCGAGTTCACCCATCCCAACATCTAGTCCTATTATGAGCTGCTGGAACATATGAAGAGGCCAGTCCTGCACAACCAAAGCCACAGGATCTCCATGACTGTGGGCAACAGCAAGATATCTGAAAGAAGTCTCAATGAGTGTCCAGTGTTGATGATGTAGCAGAAACCAGAGGCCTTGAACCAGACCTATAACTAATTGCATTAAACATTTGCGAAAGTTGATTGAACAAAAATGTATATTGTGTGACATACTACAGCTTCCAATGCCACTATAATGAACAAATATGTGATGGAGAGGTGGGAAAGTTGGAAGAACAGAATGGTACATGCACAGCAGAACTGGAGTAGCTACAGCTGTGATGGGTGTGAAAGAAGGCTGCAATTAATAGAGGAACAGGTCATTGTGCAAAGGAGTCAGCTAGATTGTTTGATTTTTATTTTTTTATTTGCTTTTGGGAGGGAGGTTACAAGGGTATAAGGCTGATATGTAGGGATTGGGAAATAAGAGGGATTGGAGTAAATGATGTGAAATTCCCAAAGAATCAAAAACAATATGTAAAAAAAGAAGAGAAAAGAAAAAACTATCCCACTGAGCAACCCATCCCAAGCTATATCCCTGTAGCACTGATTTGTTAGAAAATGAGATATGAGGGATTTGGTTTACACTAAAATAATCATATATCAAATAAAATGAATGGATGGATGAATACTAGATTAATCTGGCAACTGGTCTACAATAAACCCTGTAATTTAACACTCCCTGTAATTTAATTACTCCCTGTAATTTAATACTTGTTGGTGTTTTCACAGTATGCAAGTTTTGAACCTGTTTTCTAGGGATGCCATGACAAAGCACCCCAAATGAAGAGTCTTAGAACACCAGAAATGTATTAAGTCATAGTTCTAGAAACTAGATGTTTAAAGTCAAGGAGCCTGAAGTTGTGAATGAATGATCCTTACATCTTCAGCTCCTGACAGCTGAATATGTTCTTTGGCTATGAAAGCATCATAGTAGTCGTCATATGGCTGTCTTTTTTCTATGTCTCTTCAGATAATCTGTCCTGTATACATGTGTCTGGGCTTAAACTTTTCCTTTGTATAGGGTACCAATTATATGGACTAGGGCCATCCTCAGTGACCCAATTTTAATGCAGTTGCTTGTGTAAATTCATTATGTCCACACAAAGTTCCATTCTGAATTACTTTTTTTTTTTTATTTTTTTTGGTTTTTTGAGACAGGCCTTCTCTGTGTAGCTTTGGAGCCTTTCCTGGAACTCACTCTGTAGCCCAGTCTGGCCTCTAATTCACAGAGATCCACCTGCCTCTGCCTCTCAAGTGCTGGGATTAAAGGTGTGCACCACAACTGCCCGGCTTCTGAATTATTGTTAAAACTTCAAGATATATTTATTTTCCATACTTTGCATTCCTTTAAAAATACCTTACACAAACTACTTATGAAAATGTGTATGAGTTTATGAATGCAAAGTCAAGACAGCATAAGGTAGGCAACATGGCAGCATCTCCATATGGCCAACAACAATGATTGGGGGCAAGTAGATAGATCTCCAATAGGAAACAGAGATGAAGTTAGGCCATACTTGAGTGTTTACAGCCATCCTGGCTTACAGACAAGTCCCTTCAGAGAGCATGCCCCAGTAACCTAAGGACTTCTCACTAGGCTCCTTCACTTAAAGCTGCAATAACATTTCCCATTGCCACCAACTTGGGAACAGAAATTTCAGGCACAGTGGAGTCTTCATGACCACTCAGGCCATATCCAAACCAGAGAAGGACTTTTGTTGTAAGTTATATCTTTGTAAGGGCATAATTTTGACTTATAATGAACACCTGTCCATTCTCTTGACCTTCCAGTACTCAGTGAAAATATTACAGTTGACGAGGGAGAAGATCTTCTCTACCTCAACCCTGAAGAGCAGGAATAGTCACAACATGAGCTTCTGTGACACAGCACAGGCACACATGTCACATGGCTACTGTGGTCACCACACACCTTCTAAAAGCCCTCCTCACCATCTGAGTCAGTCCCTGAGGGACACTTTCATTTGTGTGAAAAAATGATGGACATCAATCTGCAGGAAAAACTCAAAAATAGTCATGATTGTTCTCAACTCTTCTCTTCCATTATATCAATGAAGAAATAGAAATTTGAGCCTAGTCAAAAGTGACCATGAAAATAAATTACTAAATGCAATTAAGAACAGAGATAACATCAGCTACCCGGGCTGCTCAGCTTTGAAGAGTCACACAGAAAGAAAAGAAATACATGAATCCTGAATGACCACCAATATAAAATTGACTAAATAAGTAATGGAATACTCAAATGCTGAGTGTAGAAACACTCATATTTAAAACACACTCTCAGTGAATGTTTAATAATATTCTATTTAATAAATGGTCACTTAAAGCTCAAAAGTAGAATATTTAATGTGATGATAATTTTGAAAACATATTTAATATCTAGTTATACTATTTATACATTCCAAACAAATTTTAAAACTACATATCAAAATATGCATATACATATATATATTGCTACAATAAAAAATACAATCACTGACTCCATTTAGTTCCCTTCCTTTAGAATTTTTCAGTGTCTCTTCTATCAAGTTCAGTGTAAATGGATTTATGTTGAGGTATTTGATCCACTTGGACTTGAATTTTGTGCGTGGTGACCAATATGGATCTATTTGCAATCTTCTACATGTTGTCTTCATTTATCATGGTATCTCTTTCCTTGCTCTCCCACTCTGTCCCTGTTCCATCTAGAACCCCCATTCCCCTATGTTCTCATCCTCCATCACTTGCCCTCCATTACTCCCCTCACCCCCAGTTTGCTTATGTAGATCTCATCTATTTCTTCTTCGCTAGGTGATCCATGCGTCCCTTCTATGGTCCTCCCTGCTAGCTAGCCTCCCTGGAGCTGTGGGTTACAGTCTGGTTATCCTTTGCTTTACATCTAGTATCCACTTATGAGTGAGTGTGTAGCTTGTTTGTCTTTCTGAGTCTGGGTCTTGAGTAAGCTTCAGACACAAGACCTTTATCATTCTAACCTACCTCCTTACAGCTGCCCATACTCAGATTTCCAAGAGTGAATTTGCTCACAACATTCATTCTATGCATAATTAAGAAAAATATATACACATTTCAAACTCTACAGAATTCCAGAGATGCAGAGATGAGTAAGACCTACAATTTTCCTCTCAGTCAGCTTATTTAACAAACCTTTCTTGATAGCCTAGAAATACATAAACTCCTTGCCATTTGTACCAAGGCCATTGAGTACTTCCATGTCCTTTTCTTTCATCTATCATGTCTGATATGGTATATGTCTTCTAGTAGAATGAACTCTATAATGGGTTATATGCTATCTTCACCTCTGTGTAAAGTTAGACACATAGGAGACATCTGAGGAACAGTCCTTAAGTGGTAGGTGGATCTTGCTAATGATTTGATAGAAAAATGACAATCTGATCTGAACACATATAGAAAGACCTGCTACAGAGTGATTAGGTAAGGCAAAGGAGGTCTTTTACTGTCTTGCTTCCTTTGGCAGTGATGGGGATGGAGTCTTGTGCCTCACACATGCTCAGTAAGTGCTCAACAAGCTGAGATTTGTCCCTAGTCAGCCATCTTCTTTTTATTCAGCATTTTGTATTTCCAAGGAACTATTATAGGATGGGAGGTGTAATGAGGACAAAATTGATCAAAGTAATATTCTCAATGAGTTTTATGCTAATGGCTGAATGCTATTTTATGATAACCATTTGTTTTCAATTGTATATTTCTTAAAATATCGGCATGCTATTAACTCTATTAGCAAGGCAAATTCAGTCATCAATATTTGTCAGCCTAGGGCATTTCAAGGCTTTCTTTTTCCTTTTCATTTAATTTTCTTCTTTTTTAAACACTGCATTTCTTTTTCCCATTATCTCTGTTCTGGAACAAAGAATTGGATGTTTACAAGTAACATGCAAACCTGAACTGAATTTTTATTATGCCAATAGTTTAAAAAAATGTTCAGTTTCAATCTAACACAATCCAGAATCTTAAATACCAGATAATTTAGGCTATATGAAATAAACACACATTGGCTACCCAACTGCCAGTTCTCCCACCTCCATTAGTGATGGGACCTTGAGTTGATCACAAAGCAAAGCTGTGAGAAATAGTTTCCAAATTGTGCATTCATAATTTTGACATGATGCAGTCCAGCTTCTTCAAATGCACCTTAGTTCTCCTAGTAACTCCAGCTCTGCTACTCCACTAAGCTGTTTCCAGAAGGTATTCTCACTGAGAAGCTCAGGCAGCTGATACTACAAACCAGGGCAGGGAGCCTTGACAGATTTGCAGCCTCAAATGCTATGTGAAGAAGTCTGTCGAGTCCTTCCTGTTGAGGAAGCAACAGCCAGTAGCCTCCTCTGGGCACAGTGGTACACTTTGTAGAATTCAGAAGTTACAAAGTCATAAGAGTACAGCCTACCACAAAATTCACCCAGAAGACAGTGAAGGTGAGAGACAGGGCCTGGGTGATGGAGAACAATCACTAAGAGAAGATAATAAGTAGAAAAGGCAGATCAAGGGCAATGTGGAGAAGCAGAGGTGGAGGTGGGAATTTAGGAATTATTAGCTGGTTTCTTAGAAAGCAAGAAAGAAAGGAGTTATAAGAAAAAAAAAACAGACTAAAAACTACTTCAATGAGATGAGGTAGGATTAGTTCAGCATGGCACTTTGCTGGCTGGCTGGCTGGCATGGTACACACTGCAAGATTTTTCAGAATAGCCACAGAAGGTTTCAGCAGGAAATGTTTTAGGGAAAGAAAGACTGGTCAGCTAATGCTGTCTTGCAACTTAATTAAGAAAAAGCCATGCACAGGGCAGCCTTGAGAAAGGGAATTTGTTTTATAATAAAATTATTCTCATGTGTTTATAAACTGTAAACAAAGAATCAAGAGAGAGGACACCATAAAGCAGAGAGTAGAATAAATAACTGATGGATTGTGGGCACTTGGTAAACATAAGGGATGGGACTTTGAGAGTGAGATGAGGAATGTCTTTGAAAGGAAGGGAGAGGAAGGATGGTTGCAGACCCAGGCGTGAATATCCCGTGGATGTTCATGGTTTGATTAACTGATGCTCCATGATACTGTGCTTCAAAGCATCGGCCACCTGCCTTTGGAAAATACTTGTGTTGGTTGGTTTTTGCCACCCTAACACAAATATAAACTTATATGGGAAGATGAAATCTCAACTGAAATTTTTCCTCCATCAGATTGTCTTCTGTTGGCATGTGTGTCAGGCGTTTTCTTGGTTAATGATTGATGTGAGTGGGTCCACTTGGCTGTGAGTGGAGCTACCTCTGGGCAGGTGATCCAATGTTGTATAAGAAAGTATACTGAGCAAGCCAGCAGAGAGAACAAGCCAATCAACAGTGTTCCTCCATGACCTCGGCATCTGGTCCCACCTTCAGGTTCCTGCCCTATTTGAGTTCTTATCCTGACATCCCCAAATAATTCACTGTGATCTGGACATGTAAGCCAATTAAAGCCTTCACTCCTCAGGTCGTGTTTGGTCTTGGTGTTTATAACGGCAATATAAAGCAAACTAGAATAGTTTTCCTCCTTACAGCCCATTTTGAGTGAGTTACACGAATCCCGTCTTAAGCAATCTTTCTTAAAGCATATAAAATAAAATATACATTAACTAAAATAATTGAATTAAAATTTCAGGACCGTAGTGAGCAGATATCAGCTGCCTTGGTGGTGATAATTTTATGGGGATATTTGCTTATTCATGTACTACATAGTCACTGAAGTCTTTGGAAAGCTTTTTCTAAAAAAGATTTGTATCAATTGTACCAACATTCCAGCTCCTTTCTGTGGCAGGCATTCAAAATGTGGGTTTTTTTTAAATATATTTTTTAAAGGATAGAATGCACAGTATTATTCTGCTTTTAAATGATAAGAATAATATTACATACTCTTGTAATTGTATGTAGTCTATGCTCAGATGAGTGGAAATTCAGTAGAATGATAGCTTGACAGAAACTCCTTGCAAACATCACACTTGCTCTGTGTTCAGATGCACAGCTGTTCCTACCCTGCTATTCTCTGGAAAGTTCAAGTTGACTTCCTGGTGTTCAAAGCCAAATGCCATGGCTTCTTTCTCGACCAGTACCAGAACTATGTAGTCTTATTATAATCAGGAGCCTTGGAAGTTTTTCTCTTTCCACATTCAAAAGCTGAATGATGAAATGTTTGAAATTCACTTAAATTCTCAGAAGGAATCATAATCAGAATTTTCTAAGTTCTCACCCTGATTTTAAATGAAATTAAAGGAAAACAAAGCATTATTCTTTGTCAGCACACCCTTTGCAGCCTCCTTTGTTACAGTTTACTTCAATATTCTGTTTTCTCCCTAAATAAAGAGTAGGGACAGGGACAGTCACAAGTTTTTTCATTTCTTTGGTAAGATTGGCTTAAGGACATTGTACCCTTCTTAAGAATAGACATAAAAAATATGAAATATTTAGTTCCAGGGTAAAAATATACCAGAAGAATGTGTATGTTTTCTAGAAATAACTTGCCTAATATGTTCAATAATTTTGCCAAAATACATACAAACACCTTAATATCCCAGTATGAACCTGTGGTTTACGATATTAGCCTTTTAGAAATGTATGGATTTCATTAATTTTATACTTACACATGGCCATCTTCTTGATGAATAGGATGAATAGGTTTGATCAGGATGCTATTACCCATCTATTTTCAGGATCCATTTACAACCCCTTTCCCATCACCCATTGCAAACTCTTCAGCTCAGATGTGACCTTGGCCCCACATGAAGCTAAGCTATAACTCCCCTACCCTCAAAGCCTGACAATTCAAATAATGTTTCATATGATTTCAGCTCAACATGAAGTTGTGTCTAATGCTTGCCTGACTTTCAAAACACCAGCAGGGTCCCAGAAATAGACACAAGAAAGAGTTGACTCCCATTGTTTGCCTCAGTGCTTAATCAGACTCTTGATTTAGTCATTCTAGGACTTCCAACTTTGAGGTGTCTATACTCTAGGGCCCTATATATTTGATTGTAAAAGTAGATTTTTAAGTGCATATAAATCTTTAACTTATGCCACATCTAGTGTGATGACCTATTTGGGTTCCAGCAGCAACTGTGATCAAAGTGGACCATAAAAAGCAATCTGAAAAACAAGTGAAAACCCATGTCTGTCCTGATTGCTCTCATTTCATTAGTTATGCTATAGGGTCTGACTATTCATCCATGTGATGCTCAAGGTTAGATGAAAACCAGCCAGGCTCCAGGTCTCCAGCATCTGCTGCTATAGCACTAAGTTCAGCAGTAGAGAATAACATTTGGAAGCAGAACTGTGTGGTGGTGGTAGTGGTGGGGTTTTCTGGTACATAGCAGGCATTTTACTTCAACATGAGAATAGCCAGTGGTTCTCAAAGTCCTCTGGGTGGCTTTATTCCTTGGGCTGAACAAGAGTGCATAAGAATGAAACCCACTCTTCCATCCTCAAGGCTTAGATGAGCTACTTTCGGGAGCTGTCTATCTGTCCTCACACAAGTAAACTAACCCTGGAGTGTCTCAGGCCACCCCTGTCTAGTCAACTTTGAATTTTGTATTGTTTCCATCCCTGTAAAAAAATAAAGGTAAGCAGTTGAAGAATTGGAAGCTTAAAGAAGCTTCTTAAAAATATGAGCATCCATATGTCTTCCCACAATATGTAAGATTTTTATCCAGTTTAAAAATCACAAGGTTTATGTGGCTGGTTTCATGATAGTCTTTTTGTTGGCAAAATAAAGTAGCCAAGGAAAAACTTTCTATTAAAATGTTTTAAATGTTAGGATTCTAAGAAAATGAAATTATGTTGCTTGGATACATTTAAAGCTTAAAAACATAAAAATAAACAAAATCCAAAATGTTAAGTCCCTTGTAAAAATAATATAAATCTCTTGGTTTGTATAACTAGCATTGGCCTCTCTGAGTAATTAAAACTTGTCCTTTACAGTAAGTCACAGGAGTCTCTCTTGGCTTGGAGTATTGATGATACTAGCATTCAAGGCAGGGCAAAACCGATGGTGTAAGCTTGTGCATTTGAGTGTTTGCATATATGCATGTGATTGTGAGTGTGTACTGTTGCTATAATAGACACCACTGCTGCTCTCTGTGATGAGTGTCTGTCACCAAGGTGGCAGCACAGAAAAGGTGACAGGAGAAGTTACTAAGATAAAGTGAACACATCTTAACATTATTCTCACTTATGTCTTTATGCTATTAGTTGAACTGTGTACTTCAGAGTACAACTGTACTTGGAGGCAAGGTCTCTAAAGAGGTAACCAAGATAAAATGATGCTATATTTCTAAGCTAACACAACTGCTCCTTTTTTTTTTTTTTTTTTTTTTTTTTTGCCGGAGCTGAGGACCGAACCCAGGGCCTTATGCTTGCTAAGCAAGTGCTCTACCACTGAGCTAAATCCCCAACTCCACAACTGCTACCTTTATGAGAAGGGAAAATTAAAACCCAGGTGTTGTAGAATGTTAAATTAAGATGTGTTACATTCATTTATGCTATGCATTATTTGTTTAGTGATGCAAATATGTTATATTCTTTTATGCTGCATTTAACTCTGTGAAGCTGTGTTATTTTGCTTGTATAAAATACCTGATTGGTCTAATAAAGAACTGAACTTCCA
This sequence comes from Onychomys torridus, assembly GCF_903995425.1. Lineage (NCBI taxonomy): Eukaryota > Metazoa > Chordata > Mammalia > Rodentia > Cricetidae > Onychomys > Onychomys torridus. The sequence goes on from NC_050444.1 coordinate 7,674,564, forward strand.
ACAGCTAGGCAATAGAAAGAATAAGTGGGGTTGTCAGGCAAGCAGAATAAAAAGGAGGAGAAATCTGGGCAAGAAAAGATCTAGAAGCCAGAGGAAGACTCAGGGGGCCAGGCACCAAGCTCCACAGCAAGTCATGTAGTAAGAAGTAAAGAAAGGTATACAGAAATAGAGAAAGGTGAAACCCAGAGGCAAAAGATGGATGGAATAATTTAAGAAAAGCTGGCAAGGAACAAGCCAAGCTCAGGCCAGGCATTAATAAGAAAGAATAAGACTCCATGTGGATTTATTTGGGAGATGGGTGGTGGGCTCCCTTAAAGAGTAAAGAGTAAAAAACAACCAACTACATTCCAGCATGCACAGAAGGAACTCAGGGCAAAGACACAAGAAGACAACCACAGATAAGCCAATAAAAGAGGTTTCAAAGGAAACCTTAGTGACTCCATGATCTTGAAAACCTGGCCTGAAGAACCATGAGTAGCTTCCTGCTGGTGAAACTCCCAGGCTCTGTACTTTGTTACAGCTGTGGAGGCCCACAAAGGTTCCCTAGTGAGATTTGAGCTTGCTTTACCCAGCAGGGCTGCACTAGAGGACGGCTTGACCACTTGTGTGGTTACAAGGTGATTGGAAGGGTCTGCACTTGGCTGTGCTAGGAGGAGATCTTTTGCTCTGCCCCTATAAAAAGCCCCTTAAAAGAGACAGAAGTAGCAGCTGGTGGATATAGATCCAGGCCCTCCTGAAGCTATCCTACTGTATTTCTATCTAACATTTCTTTCTTTTTTTTTCCCCCGAGACAGGGTTTCTCTGTGTAGCTTTGTGCCTTTCCTGGAACTCACTTGGTAGCCTAGGCTGGCCTCGAACTCACAGAGATCCACCTGACTCTGCCTCCCAGTGCTGGGATTAAAGGCGGCCACCACCACCCGGCTTCTATCTAACATTTCTTATCCCTCTCTCCTCAAGAGAACCCTGGGGGGAAAGTGGAAGCTAGTCTCCAACAGATGGTGCCAGAATGTGGGGCACAGGTTCAGGGATCCCCACAGAACAGGAATTTAACTAGGGACTTAGCAAAAGAAAAGAGGGGGTGTCAAGGAGCAGGGTGGCATGCCTGGCAATGAATTAAAAGTAAAGGTGATAATATTCTATTTGGGGCAGTATATAGATGAAGCAAAGCAGTTGAAAGAAATGCCAAAACAAGAAGTTAGGCTGTAGTGAATATCTTTCTCTGTCCAGGTTTCTTTCTCTCTCTCTTAATTTCTATATATCAAAATTAGAAAAAATATATGGTTAAGTATAGGAATATAGTGTAGGAAAAATCTTATGGTAAAGCAGAACATAGGATATAGTGTAGGAAAAAACTTCGAAAAGCAATAAGACAGAGGATCTGTGCTCCTGGGACTCTAAGCACAGACTCCTGGGGAAGAATTGGAGTCATGAAAAAATATTATTAGGAAAATGGGCAGAAAAAAGATTCCTGTGAAAGTTTTTGGCCTGTGGACAGCTTAGTTCTGAGTGCTGAGTAGTAGGGAAAGAAATTTTCCCTGAGATAGGCATAGGCGAAACAAAACCCCTCTCAGAATATGGTAATCCCACATTGACAGTCCTGTCTCTGCTTCCAGTCAATATTCAAAAAGCAGCAGACACTTTGGACACTAGCTAGAGGCCCCTGCAGCCAGAGCCTACAAGGGATGCCCAGGAGAGTGCAGACAGAGAGCCAAGCCAGACAGCAGGCACCCCTTCTCAGGGTGGAAAGGCTGTAGAAATAGTGCCACAGACCTGTGAAAAAGCTGCTGGCATGGAGAAAAGCAGTGGCAGCTTTGAAATCCTCCTTGCAATGAAAAGGGCAAGGTCTAAACCCCTAGAAGTAGCTGCAATGGTGACACAGGGAAAGCTGGGGCAGGATTTGGCTGTACAAATGAGACAGAAATGGGGACTCAAGCCCCTACTCCCAGAACAGAAAGTAGCTAGGAGAGCTGAACAGTGGTAGTGACATCAGGGACTCTGCATCTGGGGGAGGAGACAAGCCAGGACAAAGATGTTCTATGGGGGGGGGGGCGGAATCTCTCTGAAAAAGCTCTGATTTCAAGCACTCTTTTCACTAACCTAGTATGGTAGGGGAGCAAAGCCCTGAAGGCTTTTTGCTTCTGGTACCAAGTGCTGGTCTGAATGTGCAGAGGCAGATGGATGGATGTGAACCACTCTGGGGACAGTGTCAGGTGAAAAGATTGATTAGGGAGGTATATTAGTGTCCTAATGTGAGCTTGGGAATGATGAAAAACTTCCCGTGACAAAAGAGCAAAAGCTCGAATACAGGCCATATGAAGGAACCAGGAGTGCTGTGTCTGCAATTGGCCACAGCTGAGTTTTCTCCCAGACCCAGAAAAGCAGCTTGGGAAATGTAGTTTGTAACACCGTGGCAGTACAAGCAGGCCCAGAGGGAAGCTCAGATACAGCAGCAAAATGCCCAAGGGAAATGCTGCTGGTGCAGGTACAACCCAAAATGCTGCTTTTTCCCTAGCACTTTTAGAAAGCTTAGCTTACCTCTTGAAAATGGGAAACAGGTGAAATCTTTCCTGTCAGAAAGCAATTAAAATGTGAATGCTCTTTGTCAACAAGCCATTTTGAGACCCTATAGAAAGCAAGGGAAAACAGTCCTAACACTAGGAAATTGCTTTGGGAATGGAAAAACCTTATGGGCAAATAAAAAACTTGGGCTGTGCTTGAAATGCAAGAAACAAACATTGGCATCATTAAAAGAACTCATGGCAATCTTAAGATGTAGCTTTAAAAAATTAAGAAGGGGGAAATTTTGTGCTCAGTCACCAAATGAAGCTTGTTTGCTGCCTGAGTTTGGTGAGGTGAATGGAACGGAGGAATGTCAGCTCCAATAACATGCATCTGATATTTAGGTTCTATCCTGCAGTCTGAGAAAAGTAGGAGAATAAGGGGGTCCCTAGACTGCTGAGGAGTTTTGTATTGGGTAGCCATTCCAGCCTTGGCCTGGAAGTTCCAACCCCCATTGAAGCTTCAGAAATGGTCACGTCTACAAGGCAGAGCTGAGAGAGGACGCTGAAGACCCAGCATCAAAAGGAGAGGCCTCTCTTGGTTCCAGGACCCTGGACGCAGGAGGTAGACCAAGCAGAGTTCTCCAGAGAACACCTTTCCCATACCTTTCCCAGACCCTGCAACCTATCCCTTCATTTATAAGCTACCCCACAAAATAAACCTCCCTTTTAACTACATGGAGTGGCCTTAATGATTTCACCAATATCTGGCACCCAACATGGGGCACGAACCCAGGACCCTGAGATTAAGAGTCTCATGCTCTACTGACTGAGCTCCAACTACAAATGGCACCCAAGGTGTTGGCAAGAGTTTCCAACCAAAATCTGAGAAAAAAAAAAAGATTCTAAAAATGGAGCTAAAAACAGCTTCCTAGTTGTCTTTGTCAAGTTAGTGGCAGCCTGCTGGTTTGAGCTACTATGGCGGGTTCTGGGCATGTGCATCTGACCTGCAGTGTGTCAGGAATGAGGCATCTACAAGTAGCTCTTTACTCTACTGCTTGATGGATTTAACCTTTGCTAGTTAAAAAAAAAAAAAAAAGTTTCTGGGCTATGTGCTGCTTTGATAGAACTCCTTCTGATAGTTGATGGTACACATGGCTCCAGACTCAGAGCTGGTGGTAATCTGTACCAATACCACTTTGGAAACTGAGGTGGGCAGATCCAGCAGCCACAGTGGTGTTTCAGTCTTACAAAGATGGATATTACACAGAGAATCTGGTTTGTGTTATCTTTGGGATTTTTAACTGCAGAAAAAGATTTGATCATAAAAGTTGTTGACTTAAACAAATATGTAAATTTTAAAGGTACCTTGACTTCAAATTTTGGATATAAGGATATGTTGCTTTGGAAAAGAGTCTCTGCTTTTGTTTCCACAGAAAGCCAGAGGCTTTGGATTTGTTCCAGACTAAGATATATAAGGTTTGATCAGCCAAGACCCCCTGAAAGGTCTCCAATGACACCATGGCCCAGATGATCCAACATCCAAAACGGTTTCATGACAACTGGCTCAGACAATACACCCTCATGAACTACTGTATAATCCTAAAATTTTCTTTGTGTCCCCATAAGATACAGCACCCCCCTCCAGCAGGAAGTAATAAGAGAAACTATGCCCAAATTCCCAAATATATCAAGCTGGCTTTGGAGATGGAATTGGCTCACTCCTTCTCTAAACCCAAGCATATTGCTAAAAGAAAAGGTTAAGCGATTCTTATGTCCCAAATCAGAAGAGCCTGTGGGACAGAGTAAAACCAATACTTTTATTTAAATCAGGTTGATTATAAATGTGATCTCTTTCTAAAGAAGAAAAGGGGATATGATATATATATATATTAGGATGAAAGGGGAGATTAATGAACTTACTTTTAAACAAAATCAACTTGTTTAAAATGTCTTACATTGGTATAGATTTTAGTCTATTGATACAAACTTAGTTAATTTTGTTTTACTATGTGTATATTTCTACTCCTGTTTAAGGTATTATGTTTGTACAGCTCATTTAAAATTGTAATGATAATTAAAGATAGATTAAAAATTAGTCATCATAATCATACTTGTAGCCATGTTAGTTAAGTCTTCCAGGTACACATAGATATATTTCAGATAGGTAATCTTCAAATACTTCAAAGACCTACAGAATATGGCATTTAAAATATTTTTAAAATTTAGACTTTCTGGACAGTGAGACATGTCTGCTCCTGGCAGCACCAATTTACTTCAGAGAGGAGGATGGGCATCAAAGATACTTCATATGGAGTTTATCTTCACCTTGGAAAAAATAGACATTTGGGCAAGAAACTGTTCTTGCCTAGACTGCTTGATCAACTGGACATGCAGGACCCATAGAAAGGTGACCACTGAATTTTGCTTGACAAAAATGGTCCTTCAGGTTCCTGCTTCTCAAAGGATACTGCCAGAGACTCCAGCCCTGTAGGCTGAAGACAGATGCCCCAGCTTTACAAAGGAATATTAAGTGACTGTCCAGACTTCCAGCTGTCTCTGTCTACCCTGCAAGACTCCCAAAAGTTGCTTGCATCCTTCTACCATTTCTCAGGTAATATTATATCCTTCTGAGGTCTTTGATGTGGTTGAAGACTAGATAGTTGTAATTTCCTCAGTTATGATAAAAGATAAGTTAGATATAAACTTTAGACTCACAAATATAAGATAGATAGGATATCTTCTTTAATATTGTAACTGTAATTCTTGCTTGATAATTGTTTTGTTATCTGAAATTTTACTATATAAAGTTAAAACCTTGCTTTTTGAAAAAAAGAAAAGGGGAAGTGCTGTGGGATGTTCTGTATGTCAAATGTGTTGCTCTGATTGGTTAAAATAAACAAAGTGTTGATTGGCCAGTAGCCAGGCAGGAAGGATAGGGTAGGTGAGACAAGGAGGAGGAGAATTGTGGGAAATGGAGGGCTGAGTGGTAGAGACACTGTGAGCCTCCACCATGACAAGAAAGATGTAAGGTATTGGTAAGCCACAAGCCATGTGGCAAGTTATAGATTAATAGAAATGGGTTAATTTAAGATAGAAGAAATAGTTAACAAGAATCCTGCCATGGCCATACATTTTATAAATATATAAGCATCTGAGTTATTATTTTATACATGGGTTGTGGGACCACGGGGGCTTGGTTACACCTGGAAAGAAGATCTCCAACTACAGAGTTTGGGACAAAGGTTTTGTCACTATTGAAGTGAAATGGAACCTGGAGCCACACCGCTTCTAATGGCAAATTAATGTGTGGCCCTTTTAAGAAACAGTTGGAGAATACAAAGACTCTAGAGCCACTGACAAATTAAGCTCTGACTTGAAACTGTCAGGAAATTTTTCAGGATAATGTCAAACTGACTATGAAATCCCAACCTCAAAAATGAAGCTGTTTTGAGTTCATCTACAAATTTAACTATGGTAACTCATGATTTGAAAACTCTCTGTCTTGTTGGAAGAAAATGTAAACAGATCTGTTAAGAGATTTTTTTCTAGATGTTTGCTAAAGTTTGTAAAATAGTCCTATAGAGTTTCATTTTGAATATGTTTGTAAAAAATGTAAATATGTATAGTGATATTTATGCTAGTTGTAAACATGTAATGTTCATACTAGAATTGTTGCTTTTATTACTACATCAATATCTGTTTAGTCCAGACAAATTAGGTAACATTAATTTTTGAAGGAATATGATTTATAAACCAAATCAATCACATTAGCAGCATCCTGAAGCTTTTGTCCTCTTTTACCTTCAGATATATTTGAACATTTTTTATGATAACCCAAAATAGAATTGTATGGTCTCAGTGAGCCCTAGAATAATTTAAGCAAGTGTATCATAATTAGGGGAGCTTTTCTGTCTTTTTCCTAGAAGATTCCACTCTTCCTCTATTTCTGTTCAGAAAGGTGTAGGCCTCCCACAATCAAGTTAGATTTTACAGAAATTCTACTGCTGTGATATGAACACATGTATATATGAGCTACTTAAATAGCTAAAAGTCTCTTTATAATTAGCATGGGTTTTTGTTTACTTGAGTGGCTAGTTTGAAGTGTTTTAAAATGAGTTCTTTCTCCTGGGAATCAAAATAATCTCTTGAAAATTTTATTGACACTAAAAATTAGCCTTCTATGTTCTTTGTGTATTGACAATGAAAAAGTTAACTGCTCTAATTTTTAATTTAATGAAATTTAATTCTGATTTTATTGTACTCAATTTCTTAATGAATATAACCATGTAGAAAGTCTTGCCTTTGTGGGGAATATCTGCAAGGAGGAAGTTTTATTTTAGAAAATATTTTGTCACAGCTAGGCCTGTTATTGACATCTTAGACCTATTCAAAAAGGACATTTCATATATTTGCAAGCTCTTAGTAGGGACCTGAGTCAGAGCTGAGTTAAGCTCTGTATCACCTCTTGCCAGAGGCTGGTAGCCAAAGACAGACAACTTTTTTGCTATCTTCCAACCTAAACCAGTATATGCTTGATAGAAAGTGTATCTCCATGATGGATAAGGAAGATTAATAAAGAAGGACAACCTAAGACAGGTACATTTGATCTGAGGGTCCTGGAGGGACCTTTATTACATCAAGATGGGGAGTTGTGGAGGCCCACAGAGGTTTCCTAGTGAGATCTGAGCTTGCTTAACCCAGCAGGGCTTCATTAGAGGATAGCTTGACCTCCATAGTTGTCAGGTGATTGGCTGTGCTAAGAGGAGGTATTTTGCTCTGCCCCTTGGTATTTCTATAAAAAGCCCTTTAGAAGAGACAGAAGGGGGCTTGTTAATATTGATTCAGGCCCTCCTGAAGCTATCCTGTGTTTCTGACTATTTCTCTCCTCACTATATTTCTATCTAACATTTCTTATCTCTCTTTCCTCAAAAGTACCCTAGGAAAAAATTGGGGAAAAAGTGGGAGCCAGCCACCCACATAAAACCCTGGCACTAACACCCTTTCTTTGACACCCAATAGCTCTTACTCAATACAAAGTCAAAGGTTCTTCCAGTCTCAATGACCAATCACAAGTAAAGAGACATCCCCAGCTCCCATGTCTTCCACAACCAAAAGTTATTGGCAATCTGGAATCACAGGAGGCAGAAACCAAGATGCTGGAACAGGAACATCTCTGTGAACATGAGGCATTCCTAAAATATCCACTATCTCTGAGTCAGTCAGTTCAGAATTTTCAGAAAGTAGAAACATAACACATCCTTGTCAAGAAGCAGGAATGTCTTTATGCCAATAGAAATGAGTCTATATAATGCCTGTGGAAGCACAATTACTTCTCTTTTAATCACACAAAAGAACTCTCTTAAAATAACTGCAGAGCATTTATGACTATAAGTAAGTCAAAAGAACAATTTTTTCTTCTAAAATCTATTATGCAATGAAATTTTATTGTTGACCACCATTTTTTATTTCTTGAGATGTGAACCATATATGTAGTATACTAAACAACAATAATATCATTAATAGAAAAGTCTACCTACATAAATTCTATGAGAGTGGATTACTTGAGGTATTTAGTAGCATTATCCAAAAAAATATGTGCATAACAAATGAAAAACTAATCAGGGAAACTGATAAGACATGTAAATTTGTCTTTAGCTTCCAGTAGTAAACAATGACAAAAGAAGCTCAGTCAAGCATCTGTCTTTTGTACTAAAACTCAGTTGACATTCAGTCTCTGTTCCACTTTGCCTGTGTCCACTAGAATCTTTCTACTCTCTTCTGGTCTCCCTTGTGACTTAAAGAGCCACCTGTTACAGAGTGCAAAGGAAGTGAATGTCTGTTATAGAAGATGGAGCAGTTTCTAAGATGGTGTTTGAATTCTCACAGCAAATGACATTGCTGGAATAATATACCTTCAATATGCCTGTCATTTTTAGAGCTCTGCAGCCTTCCTGTGATGAAGAGGCAATGTGTATAATGTGAAAAATTAGAATATTAAGGATAGTGTAAAAGAACATGAGTCTTGGTAGCACTGTTGGGAAACTATATCTAACACTAGCAACCATTTGTCTTCAGATTCCTTGTGCATGGGAAAAATAACTCCCTATCAATGTAATTTATCAGGCACTATACTACTTTGACCTAAAATCATTCATAAATATGCTTTCTCAATTACCAGGTTTCCTGTGTCCAGGTAGTTAAGTAACTGACAGGGCCAGTTGTGGAAGGCAGAACATCACTTCTCCACTGCTCTTAGGTTATGGATATCATTAGCCAGGGCTCATTTAGAGTTTTTCCATATTGTCTGATCTTGGTCCCTGGGCCATGAGAATAGTATGTTACAGAATAGAGATGGTGAATGAAGGAGAATTGGGCAGAGGAAAGCATTAGTGAGACTTGAGGGGTTGGTTAATTACAGAAAAGAGAAAACCAAAACCATGAGTGAGACTGGAATGTGATATGTTTTCCCAAGGAGGTTTTCAGAAATCTCTCTACCAGGTCATTTTATTTACCTTTGCTATGTGTCCTGGCTAGTTTTAAGTCAACTTGATACAAGCTATAGTTATCAGAGAAGAGGGCATCCCAGTTGAGAAAATGTGTCCATGAGATCTGGCTATAAGCAAGGCTGTGGAGCATTTTCTTGATACTGATCAAGGGAGAGGGCCCAGCCCATTGTGGGTGGTGCCATCCCTAAGCTGATGGTTTTGGCTTTTATAAGAAAGCAGGCTGAGGAACAAACCAATAAGCAGCACCCCTGCACACACCATGGCCTCTGCATCAACTCCTGCTTCCGGGTTCCTCCCATTTGAGTTGTTCTCCCAAATTCCTTTCAATAAGGAACAGTGATATATGTAAGCATAAACTGAATAAAACCTTACCTCTTCAAATTGCTTTGGCCATGTGTCACATCATGAGCCAAGAATAGAGTTGTGTCATGGGGGTGTGTGTGGGGGGGTGCGGGGTGGTAGATCTGAGTGCTTCAAGAAAACAAGACAAGTCTTGAGACCTCAGTTTCTTCAGAAACATAAAACTGTTCTTGGAATGCGCTTTTCTGCCCCTCCTAGGTGTAACAGATAGGCATGACTTTGCTTTAACTTATTTATTACAACTGGCAATTACTATTTGTTTATATACCTCTATGGAAAAATGTTTTCCCATGTTGTGGTGAGCCACAGGAATATGAAATACAAGTCCAGCTGCATATTATAAACTATAACTTGACAAGGCCAAGGTTCAGTCGAGTGGGAAGCCAATCAGCAAGATCTATTGGTGTTATGTGGCTTAATATTTAGATGTGCCTTGCTATGAATTCCTTGTGCTCATAATTCTCCTAAAATATGTATGTGTGTGTGAATCTCCATTTCAAAGCACCTGGATAGTCAAGTAGACAGAACCTTCTGCCTCTGAGCTCCATGCCCCCTCTTTAGTGTTTGTTTTGGGCATCTGCCTTTTGCAAATACCCTTGTTGAGCTACTTCCTAAGATAGAGCCAACCCCCCAAAAAAACTTAAAAGATAAGCAAGAAACAGATAGATACCAGGCCATCTGTTAGATGCCTGAACACCCCCCCACCACCAGAACTAAGATAAAATGTCTTTTCTGAGACTACATGTCTCCCAGGCCAAATGTCTACCAACTAGATGAACCAGCTTTGTGTTTTGTGCAAATCAAGGCCTCCCATCTCTCTCTCATCGCCCCAGAGAACCTCATGCCAAAAAGGTCTTTTCTCTTACCAGGCATTTCAAGCTGTGACCATGCAGTGCCTTGATTCTGGCACTGCCATGACCTGCCTAAAAGGAAACTAACTTTCAGATCATTCTCAAAGTAGCAGGTGACTCAAAGTGGCTTGGAAAGGTGTGTGTTGCTCAAAGAGAAATCACACTATGCAGAGGTAATTCAGCATGCCAGATGGCTGGGAACACAAATTGCAGCAGAGAAGCCATCCAACAAGGAGGATTCAGAGGACATCCAGGATTTTTCAGAACTTATTAGAAGGAAACACATTTTCTATAGAACATAATCAACAAAATCAAAGTTCTTGAAACTTGCTTGGGTAAATATATGAGTCCACCATAGCAGATTGGAAAAGCATGATAAAAGATGTGAGGCACGGGAGGGAAGCAAGGAAACTGGAAAGAGGTGGGGGCAGTGAGAAGGAAAAGGGGATCCATAGTAATTTCAAAGGCTAGCACAAGCCTCCAGAGCATCAGGTAGGAAGGGCTGGCAGTTGCATACAGCCTTGCAGATGATAATCAATACCTTTGTTGTAGAGGCATAAATGTTACAGCCATGCAGATTTATTTCTGGACAGAAGAGAAAAGGAAGATATAAACCTCGAGAATCTAGTGGGAGTAGATAGAGGGAACGAGTCAATGTGAGAAGCCTGGGACAATTAGCTGACAATAAAGCAGAATGGTTATATGGATTCAAGATGGAAGATATGGGGATCACTGTCAGGAAACAGGAAACCAGTATGTCACTGAGAATACTGAGAACCAAAAGATGTGTCTAGTACAAAGTCATACACAGAGCGGAATGCCAGGCTCCCTGTTATGTACAGGGGTGTTGGGATCAGCATGACACTTTATGAGGCTACCTTGTTTAAATCTCTTAATCTTTGAGACTAGTTTATCCCTTTGCTTAGAGTTTCTAAGCAAATCCCAGATGGCATCCATTCATTGCCTATCATTCCTTTTGATCCTGTCCAAAAAAGAAGTAGAGATCTGCCAGAATGCTAAGCAGCCCTGAGAAGATAGACCAGCCCCTTCTACCTTCTGCAAGGCAATGTAAACCCTGACCTGCCTAGATTTCATGCTGACTTGCCATTTACTACAATACTGTAATCCTTAACAAATTGCATTGCAAATATTTAGAGTATGTAACACAATGTTATAAGACACAGATAGAATCCTGTGCTACATAAAGACATTTTATCTAATGATTGACCACACATATTATGGTGGTTGCTGAGATGATACCTCCCAATGGTGTGGCTGTCTGGACTTGTGAACATGCATGTTGTGCTATTAGAGTCACAGAAGATGAAATCACCTTAGTTTGCAGTTCTCAGAATATGCCTCTACTTCAAGTGACACAAGACTTCAGTGACAGGGTCACCACAGTAGAATAAATCAGCATATCCATTATCTCACATAGGAATTCCTTTTTAATACTGGCTCAACAAGGCTTCACACTTACAACCCAAAGGGTCTACCCAAGACCACTTATGAATGAAGTCTTCTTTCCCCAGTCCACTAACTCCTGCCCATTCTCCACATTCCCACCACATGCAGGAAAATGCCATTCTAATCAGATAAAGGTCAAAGTCTTTGTTAGCACAAATGCGTAGGCAGAGAGACACACACAAAGAACAATGCTTACATCTATCATTTTTTTTTGGTTGTATGGCTATTCTACAAATTAAATCAACAAACATAAATTAAATGAATAAAAACAATTTTAATTATGGATATACAAATGAAACTGTACAACACAAAGTATAACAGATATTTAGAAACTACCTTTATTTTAAAAACAATAAAAAACAAATAAAAACGTCTGAGTCCTCTCTTGAGCAGATGGTATTAAAAAAGCAGGCTGGAAGCCTGTGGTCTCTGCCTTCAGTCTGTGGCAATCACCTTTGTATATCTGATCCTCTATTAAGTTTTACAGTGTCTGTCTCAGATCTGCCCACCTGCTCCTGAACCTGCATTCCCCTTAAATTCTGAGTGAACAGGAATAATCATCATCACCAGATATTTTTATTATAAGGGATTGAAACTACCCTGGAGCATCAGTGAGCCAATAGACCACACCCCAAGTGAGGGCAATTATCTAGTTGGAAAGGCTACACTTAAGAGCAGGAATAGTCACCATATAAGAAATGGACTGTTCCCTTCAAGCAATAAGGACTTCCTCTGAACTCACAGACTCAGAATTGGAATAATGATCAACCAGACCACACCCTGACCAAGACTGCTTCATCGTACAGACCTAGACCTTACACCAGTCCTTCCTCTATTTAGCCCAAAGCTCCCGTCAACATCCTGAAGATTATGCATATTGATTACATTTTCTCTCTAAGTGGTGAACTAATTGGAACTTGTGAACAAGCTGAATCCACTAACACTCTTGTCCTAGAATTTCAGTAACAAAAGTAGACAGATTTATCCACTTTTTCCAAGCTATAGAAAGATTGGGAGTGGGGTCGTTATGGAGGAGAGAGAGATGAAGGAAGGAGAGTGAAAAATACATGATGAATAAACACTGACGTGGTCTGCCGCAGAGGACCTCAGCTCATAAATGCTGTCTTAGAATAGCTCTTGGCCTATCACAGATATTAATAATGAAGACTCTTTATAGACATGAACATTTCTTTATAAAAGCAAGAATTTAAGAGAGACATTCAGAATTTTCCCTGCCTTAGCTAGTTGTCCATTTTACTCAGCTCAAAATAACCTATATGTCAAAGTGGCATATTTTCACCTAACACATTCAGAAATCATTCACAAATATTGGGACAATAAAAGACAATAAATATGGCTGCTTTTATCTGCTCTACTCTGTTTATCCAGTGATCACAATGGACACAACTGCTCTGTGAAGGAGGAGGACAAAACAGGATGGCCCCAGAGTTGGTGGTGAAGAAAGAAGACAGGAGGTGGGGCTTTAGGACCTGCTTGCACATGGACAGTTTGGGATAAAAACCTCAAGGCGTCTCCCAGACATGCCTGAGTTCATTATCCCAGGGAGTAAAATTATTTCTTTTCCAATAATGTGTTCTCCCCATCCTCTAAGACTTGCCCTGGATGGAGAAATTTAGACCCACAGTATAGGGGTTGAAGCAAAATTGGGGTTTAGGGAATTTCTTCACCCCCTACACCTCTCTTCTTTTTCTTCAGTACTTGTGCTATGCAGATTTTTGTCAGCTTGATAAAAGCTAGAGTCATACAGGAAGAGGGAACTTGAGAAGAGGGATCACCTCCATCAGATTGTCCTTAGGCAAATCTGTGGGTAGATTCTTGATTAATGATTAATGTGGGAAAGCCCAACCAACTGTGGGCACGGCCACTCCCAGGCAGCCGGTCCTGGATGGTATAAGAGAGCTGAACATGTGAGCCTGGGAGCAAGCCAGTAAGCATACTTGTCCATGGTTTCTGCTTTAGTTTCTGTCCTAACCTCCATTCATGATTAACCATAAACTGTGAGATAAAATAAACCATTTCTTCTCTGAGGTGTTTTGGTTAAGATGTTTACACAGAAAAAAAGACAAATCCTGTTTTTCAAACCCAGAGTCTTGTGCATGCTAGGCAAGAAATTTACCATTGAGCTACACGCAGTCTGGGGAATTTCAAAACAATTTTGAAAAACAGCCAAGAGTCTACGTATGCTAATCATCAGCCACAGCAGTTCTAAGAGATGTCAGTGATAAGACACTTCACTACAAAATTTCTTTTTCAGATTTTACTGGGTGGTTTGTGTGCCAACTTGACACAAGCTAGAGTCATCAGAGGAAGGAGCCTCAGCTGAGAAAATGCCTCCATGAGATCCAGCTGTAAGGTATTTTCTCATTTAGTGATCAGTGGGGAAGGGTGCAGACCATAGTGGGTGGTGCCATGCCTGGGCTGGTGGTCCTGGATTCTATAAGAAAGCAGGCTAAGCAAGTCATGGGGGAGCAAACCTGTAAGCAGCTCCCCTCCATGGCCTCTGAATCAGCTCCTGCCTCCAGTTTCCTGCCCTGTTTGAGTTCCTGTCCTGACTTCCTTCAGTGATAAACAGAAATGTGGAAGTGTAAGCCAAATAAACACTTTCCTCCCCAACTTGTTCCTTGGTCATGGTGTTTTGTCACACCAATTGAAACCCTAAGACACAGGTTCTAAGTTGCTGACATGCTTCTTCATTTGTTTTGTTTTGTTTGTTTGTTTTTTGTAAATTGGCAAAATATACCTAACATGATTGTAGTTAGAGTTTTCCTGCCTGACCCACAGCCAGGCCCATAGATGCTCAGAACCAACCAAGTAAACACACAGAAACTTACATTGTTTAGAAACTGTATGGCCGTGGCAGGCTTCTTGTTATCTACTTCTTTTATCTTAAATTAACCCATTTCTATTAATCTATACTTTGCCATGTGGCTCATGGCTTACCAGTACCTTACATCCTTTTAGTCATGGTGGTGGCTGGCAGTGTCTCTCCGCCCCAGGCTTTACTTCCCAGAATTTTCTTCTCTCTTGTCCTGCCTATACTTCCTGCCTGGCCACTGGCCAAACAACATTTTATTTATACAGAGCAATATCCACAGCACTTCCCCTTTTCTTTTTTTTTTTTTAAGGAAGGTTTTAGCTTTTACATAGTAAAATTACATATAACAAAACAATTATCAAGCAAGAATTACAGTTCTAATATTAAAGAAGATATCCTATCTATCTTATATTTGTGAGTCGAAGGTTTATATCTAACTCATCTTTTATCATAATTGAGGAAATTATAACTATCTAGTCTTCAACTAGATCAAAAACCTCAGAAGGATATAATATTACCTGAGAATCAGGAAAAGGATGCAGGCAACTTTTGGGAGTCTTGTAGGGTAGACAGAGACAGCTGGCAGCCTGGACAGTCACCTCATGTTCCTTTGTAAAGTTGGGGCATTTGTCTTCAGCCCACAGGGCTAGAGTCTCTTGGCTACTTCTTTCAGTGTCCTGTAGAATGTCTGGCAGTTTCCTCTGCGAAGCAGGAACCTGAAGGACCATTTTGTCAAGCAAAGTTCAGTGGTCACCTTTCTATGGGTCCTGCATGTACAGATGATCAAACAGTCCATGCAAGAACAGTTTCTCGCCTGAAAGACCCCCGAAGAGATCTCCCTTCAGGAGAGACCCCTGGCTCAATGAGCACGCAGCGACCACTGATCAGATGCAACAGCACGAGGTTTATTCAAACACAGGTACCTGGGGCAACAAAGCCTCTCGGAAGACCTGCGCGCCTCTGGGTTGGTGGGATGGGTTTTTATAGCAAGAAGCGCGGGAAAGCATTAGTCAAAGGGTTCTGATTGGATAATTTAAACAAGGCGCGAATGGTTACAAAGCTCTGATTGGACAATTCAAGTGAGGCGCAAATAGTCAAAGGGTTCTAATTCTAATTGGATAATTTAAACAAGGCGCGAATGGTTACAAAGCTCTGATTGGACAATTCAAGTGAGGCGCGAATAGTCAAAGGGTTCTAATTCTAATTGGATAATTTAAACAAGGCGCGAATATATAAGCATAAATCAAATGGGGCGTGAATTCAGGCTCAGGGCAGTTTGTGGGTTTCCTTGGTAACCAGATATGTGTGTTGACTCAACCCCTATCTAGAATTCCAGCTGCTCTGGCCCTCCCGCACTGACGCCAGGCAGTCTGCCCCTGACAGCCTGCTTATCTCTACGCTTTTGCCTTCTAGCTGAATTCCTTAGTTCCCCTATATACCTCACAAGCTGGGGAATTTCTAATGACTCTTAGGGGGTTTGCACAACAGGGCATTGATGAAGGTCTGGCTGAGAACAATCAGTATTAATCATAGGGTTGAGCAACATTTCTTATCAGCTATCTGGGCTGCGGTGGGGCCATTCTATTTCCTGGAACTGTCTTTTGTTCCCTTATAAGCCTTGCAAACATAGCATTACTATAGGGGTGCCGGGGGGGTCTTTTATTCCCCCATTTTCTTTTCAACTAAATGGAATCTTTCATTTACTGAGGTGCATAAAGGTGAGGGGCCAGGGGTGGTGGCTCAGTCTCTGACTGATGGAGTTGTTGATATTGTTGAGTTAGTACCAGAGTCTGAACCATCGAAATTCTCTCCTTAATACATTGAATGAGCCTTTTTAAAATGCAAGGGCCAAACATCAAAATAAGCACAAGAATCAGTAGGGGGCCCATGATGGTCGATATGAGGGTGGTGAGCCATGGGGACCTGCGGAACCATCCCTCGAACCATCCTTGTTGTTCCTCAAAATATCTCTACCTCTGCTTCAACCGCTCTCTGAGTTTCGCCATGCTATCTCTGACCAAACCTGTATGATCAGCATAGAAACAGCATTCTTCCTTTGGAGCGGCACATAGTCCCCCCTCCTGTAGAAACAGGATGTCCAGTCCCCTACGATTCTGGAATACTACCTCAGAGAGAGAGGTTAGGGACTTTTCTAAGGCACTTATAGATTCCTCCAGAGCCTGTATATCCTGGTTCATGGCGGCTTGGAGTTGTAGGACGTGTTGAGTTTCAACTAGGGCAGTTGCTCCTGTTCCTATCCCAGCCGCAACTCCCCCCATAGTGAGACCTCCTAACATAAGGGCTAAGGTCAGGGACACAGGTTCCCTCTTGGTTCGGGTGGGTCCCATCTCAAATTGAGCATAAATGTCTTCAGGCTCATGATAGGTTATCCTGGGAAACAGTTCTATTAATACACAAAAGCTGGATTCATTGCCTTGTAGTATTGACCAGGATGCACAGTGGGTGAGTCCCGTGTCGCATGCCCAGTAAGTTCCATTAGGACCAATGGAATATCCGGTTCCCGAGGTCACAGTGGTATTACAGAGGCCACGATGGGATGGGGGAGGATTCCCCAGGCATAATCCCTGTCCAGATACTTCTGACAGAGTCAGCCTATGTTGGGTCTCTCCCAGGCATCGAGTGGGGGGGGGGTGTCCAGCTGGGAGTGCGGGCCCTGTACTGCTACCCCTTCATAATAGGGAGGGAGAGAGAGTAAACATAGCCAACATTCCTGAGTTCGGTTAGGCTGGGTGGCATTTAGGGTGGAATAGGCTCCTTGCAGTAGACCACGGAGTCGATCCCCTGTTCCTAGGCGGGTCCTGGCGGGGGCCGCAGTTGTTGGGGCTGCAGTTATGTTGGGAACATTCATATTGGGTGACATAGTGGGAGTGGGGAGTTGCTTACCCTGTCCCGTCTGGGACGGGGGTTTCTGATCTGAGAGGACCGAGTTGGGGCCAACTGACAGGGGGGTGGTTTCTGCCTTGAGTTGAATTTTGAAGGTCAGGCCTTTGTTAAACCCTGTCATATAAAACCTGAGTCCCCAAGTATGCCCGGACTGCCATCCTCTATCCTCCTTGCCCTTTTCAGTGAAAGAGATAACAATGGGTAAGGGGACAGTTCCCTCAGTGCTGACTGTACATTTGTTGGGGCTGGAATAATTTTTAGACACCGTTATCAGGTCCCAACTAGAGCTGGGCTTCCAATAGGCCCCGCCGGTGGTCTCACATCCCCATTGTTTGCAGAAGAATTCCTCATATCCCCCACATCTACGGGCCTCATTCCGGTTGCGGCCATCACGGGGACAGACATAAAAGTCATAAGTGGACAAGGAACAACGGGTGTCTGCATTGATACATCCAGGTCCCCTCTGTGGGAGATGGCCTCGTCCTCCCCCAGGTCTGATTGACCGGGCCGTGCGAACCGGGAAGTCAGAGTGACTCAAATGAGCAATGTCCCAAGTGTCCAGGCCCGCTACCAGCTGACAAATATCGGGAGTTAGGGGTGGCCACCAGGTGTGGGGGGCATGGTTAGCTGTGGTTGACCATATGGTCTCCCCGGTTTGGGATATAACTTGCCAAATGAGCTTTTTAACCTGGTGAGGGGGCCCTGACCCCAGGGTTGGGAGAGGGGTAAGAGTAAGGAGGAGAATCAGGCACGAGAGAGTCTTATCTTCAGTGGATTTTGAGTACGCTGTACCTTCCATGTGGACTCCTTGGCGCTGGTTGGGTCAATCTCCTTAGCAGCCTTCACATGGGAGGCGTGGACCCAGGCAGCAATCCCGTCGACCTTGAGAGCGGTTGGTGTGGTCAGCAGGACGGTGTATGGTCCCTTCCACCGTGGTTCCAAATTCTTGGTCTGGTGTCGCCGAACCCAGACAGAGTCCCCGATCTGGAAGGGATGAGGGACTATTGGGTGGTCCAGTTGCTCTCGGTAGGCTGCTGCCAGAGGTTTCCAAACTTCCTTCTGTACCAGCTGGAGGGCCTGGAGGTGTGCCTCTAAAGTAGGGCTGGTAGCGAAGGACGAAATGTCAGGATGAAGGAAATTCACAATAGGTGGGGGGGCCCCATATATAATTTCAAAGGGAGTCAAACCATGCAGTCCAGGGGTATTCCAGGCCCGGTAAAGGGCTAAAGGGAGTAGGAGCACCCAGTCTCTAGAGCCAGTTGCAAGCGTTAATTTGGTCAAAGTCTCCTTAATGGTTCTATTAGCTCGTTCTACCTGTCCTGAGCTCTGGGGCCGGTATGCACAATGAAACTTCCAATCAATCCCCAGCAATCTGGCCACCCTCTGACTTACCTGGGAGACGAAGGCAGGCCCATTATCGGACCCCATTACCTGGGGCATCCCATATCTGGGAAAAATGTCCTCCAACAGCTTTTTGGCCACGACGTTGGCTGTTTCCTTCTTGGTGGGGAATGCTTCCATCCATCCAGAAAAGGTGTCCACAAAAACCAGGAGGTAACGGTAGCCATAGAGTCCGGGCTTTACCTCTGTGAAATCTATTTCCCAATGAGTCCCAGGGCGATGGCCCCTTAGGCGGGTTCCCTTGCCTAAGTGGGCCTTTCTGGGGTTCACTTGGATGCATGCTGGACAGCTAGAGGTCACTTGCTGGAGTATTTGGTCCTGGTTCAGTAGTATAGCCCCAGAAGTCTCGTCGGCCAGTAGGGCCTTCATTTTGCCCTTGCTTAGATGGGTCAGTGCATGAAGGAACTTGAGCATGTATTGGGTATGGGAAGTAGGCATGACTAGTTTGTCTTCTTTTGTATAAGCCTGCTTCTCAGAGTCCCATTCCTCCCCCATTTTCTTTGCTAGCTCATGGTCCTCAGGGCTGTAGGGCATAGGGCCTCTGCTAGGTGGCGGGTGACCCTGCAGGAGCATCAGCTGCCCTTCCTTGGGTGGTTGGGAGGCTGCGGCTTGGGCGGTTAGGTCAGCCAGCCTGTTTCCCCGAGCCACTGCTGTGTTCCCCTTTTGATGCCCTGGACAGTGCATTATACTGAGCTGACGTGGGAGGAATAGTGCTTGTAGGAGATCCAGAATCTCCTTTTTATTTTTGATTCCTTTACCTTCTGAAGTCAGGAGGCCCCTCCGTCTGTAGATTTCTCCATGCACATGAGCAGTGGCGAAGGCATATCTGCTGTCAGTATAGACTGTGAGTCTCTTACCTTCTGCCATCTGGAGGGCCTGGGCGAGTGCGATCAGCTCCGTTCTCTGGGCCGATGTTCCAGCCGGCAACGGCGAGGCCCAGACCACCTCTGACTCAGTGGTGACAGCTGCTCCTGCTCTTCTCGTCCCTTCCTCGAGGAAGCTGCTCCCGTCCGTGAACCAGACATAGTCTGAGTCCTTTAATGGTTGATCGGTCAGGTCTGGACGGGTGCCGTGCGCTTCCGCCAGGATCTGGAGGCAATCATGCTCCCCCGAGGAGGCAGGCAGGGGTAGTAGGGTGGCCGGATTGAGGGAGACTGTGGGGACGAAGGTCACTCGGTCGGTATCTAGCAGCAAGGCCTGATAATGAGTCATTCTGGAGTTGGAGAGCCATCTGTCTGGGGGCTGCCGGACTAGGGCTTCCACCGCATGGGAGGACAGCACAGTCATTGGCTGACCCAGAGTCAGTTTACCCGCATCCTTGAGCAGGACTGCAATAGCGGCCACCATGCGTAAGCAAGGGGGCCATCCAGTGGCTACCGGGTCCAATTTCTTGGATAGATAGGCCACCGGCCTCCTCCAGGGCCCCAGTTTTTGCACTAATACCCCTTTGGCAAGACCTGAGTTCTCATCCACGAATAGTTCGAAGGGCTTAGTTAGATCTGGTAGGCCCAGGGCTGGTGACTCGAGCAATGCTCTCTTAATTTGTTGGAAGGCCTGTTGATGTTCTTCCTCCCATCGGAACATAATTCCCGGCTTAGTGAGAGGATACAGGGGGGCAGCCAGTTCAGCAAACCCAGGAATCCAGAGGCGGCAGTAGCCGGCCGTGCCCAAAAATTCTCGGACTTGCCGAGGGCCCTTGGGAGGGGGGATTGAGACAATTGCCTCTTTTCTGGCCTCGGTCAGCCATCTTCGCCCTCCCTCCAGGGTGTAGCCCAAATAGATAACTTTGTTTTGGCATATCTGGGCCTTTTTGACCGAGGCCCTGTAGCCCTTCTCCCCAAGCCTGGTCAGCAGAGCCTGAGTTCCTTCCAAGCATTCGGTCCGGCTCCTGGCGGCCAAGAGGAGGTCATCTACATACTGAAGCAGAGTCAAGGTTGGGCGCTCTACCCGGAATCCGTTTAGATCTGCATGGAGGGCCTCATCAAAGAGTGTTGGGCTATTCTTGAACCCTTGAGGGAGCCGGGTCCAGGTCAGCTGTCCTGAAAGCCTGATTTCTGGGTCCCTCCATTCAAAAGCAAACAGTAGCTGGCTCTGAGGATGCAGTCTCAAGCAAAAGAAAGCATCTTTTAGATCCAGCACCGTATACCAAGTATGGGTCGGTGGGAGGGTGCTGAGGAGGTTGTAGGGGTTAGGTACTGTGGGGTGTATGTCTTCTACCCGCTTATTGACCTCCCTTAAGTCCTGGACCGGTCTGAATTCCCCCGTGCCTGGTTTCTTGACGGGTAAGAGGGGAGTATTCCAGGGAGATCGGCAGGGTTTGAGCACTCCCTGGTCTATTAGCCGCCGGATGTGGGGTTTAATCCCCTCCTGCGCTTCCCGAGACATGGGGTACTGTCTGATTGAGACTGGGGCTGCGGAGGCCTTCAATGAAATGACGAGGGGCGGCTGGTCATGCGCGAGCCCCAAGCCTCCTGTTTCTGCCCATGCCTGTGGAAACCTGTCTAGCCAGTCCTGCATCTCACCCAGTGGTTCTTTCGGGGGCTCAGGCTCGAAAAGGTGGTATTCTTCTTCCAGATTTAGGGCGAGGACTTGTAAAGGGGTTCCCCCAGGCCCCGTGACCGTGGGTCCTCTTTCATCAAAGTAAATCTGTGCTTTTAATTTGGTCAGTAGGTCCCGGCCCAGCAACGGGTGAGGGCAGTCGGGTATATGTAGGAAGGAATGGGTTACTTGCCCCAACGCCAACTGGACTTTTCTTTCAGTCGTCCACCGGTATCTCCTACTACTGGTGGCCCCCTGGACCAAAGCGGAACGGTCACTCAGGGGGCCTCCAGTATGGGTCAGGACTGAATGTTGGGCCCCCATATCAACTAGGAAGGTTATGGGTTGCCCCCCGATCTTGAGGGTTATCCGAGGCTCGGGGGGGGGCTCCTGGCCTGGACCCCCCTAGTCTTCCAGATTAAGGAGGTCCACAGCCTTGGGTCTGGGTCGTCGGGGTCCCTGTGGTCTCTGTGGGCATTCCCGAGCCCAATGTCCTTTTCCCTTGCAGTATGCACACTGGTCCTTTTCCAAGGGGGGTCGCCTTCGTTCTCCCATCCTAACTCCCTCTCTGTCCTGGCCCTGCAACACTATGGCGGCCAGTGTCTTGATCTCCTTGTGTCGTCTCTTGTCCCTCTCATCCTGCTTCTGCCACATCCTCTCCTCCCTTTCCTCCGGGGTTTCCCTCTTGTTAAATACTTTCTCTGCCTCCTTCAGCAGATCCGAAAGATTCAGTGTCGACAGTCCTTCTAACCTCTGTAACTTAGTCCTGATATCTGGGCTCGACTGGTAGATAAATGACAGGATAACTCCTGGCGCCTGCCCTGGGTCCTCTGGATCATAGGGGGTGTACATTCTATAAGCCTCTTTTAGCCTTTCTAAGAATGCGGCCAGCGTCTCCTCCTTTCCCTGGATGGTGCTTCTTACCTGGGCCAAATTAGTAGGCCGCCTAGCAGCGGCATGGAGACCCGCTAAGAGCAACTGGTGATAGAGACGTAGGTGTCCCCTACCTTCATCGGTGGTATAATCCCAATTTGGGCGCGTGAGGGGAAAGGCTATGTCAATGAGATTGGGGAGCTGGGTAGGTCTCCCATCTTCGCCGGGGACCAGCTTCCGTGCTTCCAGGAACACCCGCTGCTTCTCCTCCACAGTCAGGAGGGTCTGCAAAAGCTGTTGGCAGTCATCCCAGGTTGGCCGATGGGTCACTAGGATAGACTCAATCAAGTTGGATAACGCCACGGGATCTTTGGAAAACGGGGGGGTTAAATTGTTTCCAGCTAAAGAGATCAGAGGCCGAGAATGGCCAGTACTGGAGATGGCAGCCGGGCCCTTCTCTGAGGGGAAAGGCCTTGGATCCCAGGGGGGTGTCATCCCGGCGGGCCCGAAGGTGACTGGCGATGGGTGAGGGAGCCGGGGTCCCCCCTGTGTCCCCGCCAGTTGCCATCCTCTCAGGGGCTGCTGTCCCTCCAATGGCCGGCACCCCTGTTTCCGGTCCCGCGGCTGGCACGGTCGGTGCTGCGCGATAAGGTGGCGGCTCAGCTGTTAGGAGGTCGTGGGGGAGGATGGAAGGCTTGAGAGCCTCTTTGCGGGGAAGTATAGGGTATAAAGAGGAGGAAGAAATCGCAGGAGGTGCGGAGGGCAGGGGAGAAGCCAAAGGGGTTGTAGAGGGACCTAGGAGGAAGGGCTTGACCCATGGAAATGGGTTTTCTACCAGGGATCTCCAGGTGGCTATGTAGGGGAACTGGTCCGGGTGCCCGTGGGGTTTGGGGGCAAAAATCTTCCCTTCAACCTGTGAAATCAAAGAGAGGTTAAAGGAGCCCTCTCGGGGCCAGCCGACATCCATCATAACCCATTCGGCCTCGCAGAGGGTGGTCCATTTATTCTTTTTGATGATGACTCCTTCATTGTTGCCACGGCCTTTTACGTCCGACCAGTGGTCGAGAGTGAGGCTCAGGGGCATAGCGACGGTTTGTCCCATTCTGGTGTCTAGATAAAGAAGAATTAGGCAGCAAACAAGAAACAGACAAACAACAGACATGACAACAAATCGCGCCACGCGGCTTCGGTGCAAAACCGAAAGCAAGAACTCAGTCCGGGGTTGGGAGGGTTTGCGCCCTCCGTCCCCTGCCAACACCACGTATCCCTCGGATACCTGGGAGGCCCCGAAAAACCGTGCCCCAAAGGGGACTTCAGACTCCCATGGAACGTCTTCCAGGGTTGGTGAGCGAAGTCCGGGCTCGTCAGCCCCTTCAGCTTCACCCCGATACAGAGCACTAGGGGAGATACCCTAGTGCGGGACTCAGGCGGCCCGGCCTCACGGCAAGTCTGCCTGCCTCCTCTCCTGGCACTACAATCAGGCGGCCCGGCCTCATGGCAGACCTTGCCCGCCTCCTTTCCTGGTCCCTCTGGACGCTGCGCAGGAACAAAACTCAAACATAGAAACAGACAGCACAGGGACAAAACGGACACAGGACGGCTCGAGCTTAAACATAAATACCGAGGCCGGCCGGCTTACCTCCTGATAGTGGGTTGGTGGTCCGTGAGTAGAGGGTCTCTGCCTCCTGGCTGGCTCGCCAAATGAAAGACCCCCGAAGAGATCTCCCTTCAGGAGAGACCCCCGGCTCAATGAGCACGCAGTGACCACTGATCAGATGCAACAGCACGAGGTTTATTCAAACACAGGTACCTGGGGCAACAAAGCCTCTCGGAAGACCTGCGCGCCTCTGGGTTGGTGGGATGGGTTTTTATAGCAAGAAGCGCGGGAAAGCATTAGTCAAAGGGTTCTGATTGGATAATTTAAACAAGGCGTGAATATATAAGCATAAATCAAATGGGGCGTGAATTCAGGCTCAGGGCAGTTTGTGGGTTTCCTTGGTAACCAGATATGTGTGTTGACTCAACCCCTATCTAGAATTCCAGCTGCTCTGGCCCTCCCGCACTGACGCCAGGCAGTCTGCCCCTGACAGCCTGCTTATCTCTATGCTTTTGCCTTCTAGCTGAATTCCTTAGTTCCCCTACATACCTCACAAGCTGGGGAATTTCTAATGACTCTTAGGGGGTTTGCACAACAGGGCATTGACGAAGGTCTGGCTGAGAACAATCAGTATTAATCATAGGGTTGAGCAACATTTCTTATCAGCTATCTGGGCTGCGGTGGGGCCATTCTATTTCCTGGAACTGTCTTTTGTTCCCTTATAAGTCTTGCAAACATAGCATTACTATAGGGGTGCCGGGGGGGGGGGGGTCTTTCACGCCCAAATGGCTATTTTTGCCAAGGTGAAGATAAATTTCATTTGAAGTGTCTTTAATGCCCATCCTCCTCTCTGAAGTAAATTGGTGCTGCCAGGAGCAGACATTTCTCACTGTCCAGAAAGTCTAAATTTTAAAAATATTTTAAATGCCATATTCTGTAGACTTTTGAAGTGTTTGAAGATTACCTGTCTATCTGAAATATATCTATGTATAACTAGAAAACTTAACATGTCTATAAGTTTAACTATCATAGAAGACTAATTGATCTGTATTTCTTAATTATCCATTACAATCTAAATGAGTTGCATAAACATAATATCTCAAACGAGAGTAGGAATATATATACAGTATAACAAAATTAACTTTAAGTTTGTATCAATAGACTAAAATCTATACCAATGTAAAACATTTTAAACAAGTTATTGTTCTTTAAAAGTAAGTTCATTAATCTACCCTTTTATCCTATTCTATCTATATCATATGTCCTTTTTTTTCTTTAGAAAGTGATCACATTTATAATCAACCTGATTTAAATAAAAATATTGGTTTTTCTCTGTCCCATATCAGAGGGCTCTTCTGATTTGGGACACAAGTATCTCTTAACCATTTTTTTAGCAGTATATCTGGGTTTAGAGAAGGAGTGAGCCAATTCCATCTCCAAAGCCAGGTTGATAATTCTGGGAAATTGGGTGTAGTTTTTTTTTTACTACTTCCTGCTGGAGGGGGGCACTGTATCTTATGGGGACACAAAGAAAATTTTAGGATTATGGAGTAGTCCATGAGGGTAAACCTCCGAGCCAGTTGCCTTGAAATCATTCTGGATGTTGGATCATCTGGGCCATGGTGTCATCAGAGACCTTTCAGGGGGTCTTGGCTGATCAAACCTTATGTATCTTAATCTGGAACAAATCCATAGCCTCTGGCTTTCTGTGGTAATAAAAGCAGAGACTCTTTTCCAAAGTAACATATCCTTATATCCAAATTTTGAAGTCAAGGTACCTTTAAAATTTACATATTTGTTTAACTCAACAGCTTTTACAATCAAATCTTTTTCTGTAGTTAAAAATCCCAAAGACAACATAAACCAGATTCTCGGTGTAATATCCATCTTTGTAAGACTGAAACACCGTTGTGGCTGTTGGCTATCCTTTCTCCTGCCTTGCTATTGGCCAGGTCTTTATTAGACCATTGACACCATAACAGCTTCACAGAGTTAAACAAATGCAACATTAACAACAGTAACACACCTTAAAATAACATTCTACTACACAGCATCTTTCTCGATTCTTTGTTATCCTTCTGCTAAGAGAACGTGGTACTGTTGTGAAGATGGCTGCACACTTATGTATCCAAGGCTGTGTTTGATTCTTTTGAATATATACCCAGAAACAGAATTCTGGATGATAATTCTATTTTCAGTTTGTGAAGGAATAACCATCATAATTTCCTACTATTCTCCACTGTGGTTGCAATATGTGAGGTTACAGTTTCTCCAAATCCATGCCAACACTTGATATTTTCTGCTGAGTCATTGTTGTTGGATGATATCTCCTTATGTTTTTTATTTATAGTTCATCTAGGATTAATAATAATGAGCATTTTCCCATGCATTTATTGCCCATTTGTATGTCCTCACTGGAGAATTATCTATACAAGGCTTTAACATTTTTATCATAGTGTTTGTTGTTTCAAGTTTTAATAGTATTTATGCATGCTTCAGGTTAGCCTGTTTTTATTACTTATCTTTTAATAAATATTGCATTTCAAAGCAGTTAATTTAGAGAACTCCAGACTCAAATATCCAAGTGAATTGAGAGAAGAAAAGTACAATTTAGTAGACTGGATTATTTCCTGTGCATTTTCTTTCTCTAACTATTAGGTAACAGCATATTCTTGCATTTAATTAATATATTATAATTAAAGAGGGATAGCACATTACTTATGAAAATAATGAAACAGATTTTCAATTCTGTCATTTTTTGTGGCCATTTGTAATCATGTTTAAGACAGTAAAATAGTATGTTGAGTACAATGTTTTTAATTTAACAAATGCAAATTTCAGTCTATGCATTAAACATTTTACTGAATTTGAATAACATCTTTGAATTTAAATTGTTTTAATTAATAACAATGAGTCAAGAAAATAAAGCCTAATATTATGAATTGTTGCCTGTGTAGGATTTGTATGTTTGTGACCAGAATTTGCTTAATAGTATTGATTCTTTTGGCATAATTGGCAGACTCGAAGAAATAAAGTTTCTAATTGCCTGTATTTCTTTTGTGACTTCTATTATTGTATTTTTTTAATATTGTTATTGAAAACTAATTTATTCACAAAGAATTATTTAAGTGTTTTACTGTGGGTGTCCCACACATGAGGGGTGCCATATCCATGTCTATAACCTTTACAATATCAGGGGTTGCAATGGGTGACTCTGAGACAGTCTGTACAAAGATGAACTTATAATAGAACCACAAGTTATGAGGGTCCCAAATGTTACACCCAGAAATACCTTTGACATGATTGAAATAATCATTTTACCAAAGTGACTTTTTAATATATTTAAGAAATAGTAAAATGATGAGACAGAAGGTGTAGGCCCAAGAAGTAGCTGAACACACAGCTGTTTGGGTACTAACAGTCTTGTCCCAAATGCTCACACTGATTTCCTCCATGGTCTTGTGTGATCCATGGTGGTACCATACAAAGAATGATGATTGGACCAGTCATCAGAACCTGACCTAATAGCATCACTCAGGCCATCCACTATGACTTGGAAGCCAGGACACCTGACCATCTGTTTCGAAGTGGCATATGTCTGGATAGAGCATTCCTGGTAGAGGCAATGTTTCAGTTTTTGAATGATGAGCTGAGAAATTGCTAAGGCTGCCAGAGTCAATTTTCCCTATCCTTTCAGTTGGCTCTGAGGGGTGAAAATGTCAGTGTTTCCATAAATGCAGACTGCCTCAGGGACCCATCCAAATTGGCTACTGCCCTTTCTAAAGTGCCACAGAAGTCCTCCTGCCAAGGTCTCCTTTCCTTCTCTTTTCAAAATGAAATGTGAGTGTATAGTTGATTTCTTTCAGAAGCCATGAGGTAGAACAGAGCAGGTCCATGTTTAAAGGAAAGTGAATCTTCTTTGACAAATAAGATGGTGAGGGACCCAGTCCATTTTAAATTTTGTGCTGAGGTACAACAGAAATCATGCATAAATGCCAGGTGAGCAGCCTGATAAATGTCACAGAATGAACGGCATTGTCACCAATGCCAGATCAAAAGGAACATTAGTGACATGCCGGCAGAGCTTTGATCTCCTTCTAGTTGTGATCCCCTTGAAGGGATAAAAAAAGGATTGTCCTCACTCTTTCATCAAGATGATTGATGCCTGTCCTGGATTTCATCTAATTTTACCATGCTTGTCTTTATAGGTCTGCTTCTTTAAACATACCATTCTGAGTTTAGGAATTATTCATTTTACTGTTAGTGCTCATTAGTTTTTCAGTGTTACATAATATGCTACTATAAAAATAGACACAGTGCTTGCAGTATGTTATTAATGGGCATTTAGGACTTAAGTTTTTTTTTATCAATTCTTTGAGAATTTCATGCAATATATTTTGATCATATTTACCCCAACTCCTCCCAGATTTTCCACCACAACCTTCCTTCCCCGCCTTTGTGTCTTCGTATTTTAAAGGTTTATTTATTTACATATATGAGTGTTCTAGCTGCATGTATACCTGCATGCCAGAATAGAGCGCCAGATCTCATTATAGATGGCTGTGAGCCAACATGTGGTTGTTGGGAATGCAACTCAGGACCTCTGGAAGAGCAACCAGTGCCATTAACTTCTGACTATCTCTCCAACCCTATGTTTTCTTTTTTAAGAACTCATTATATACTCTGTCTGTGTACTCATAGGTGTGGAGCCATCCACTTGAGTGTGGTCAACTACCAGGGGCTTCACCCTTAAAGAAAACTTACTTTCCTTCTCCAGAAACTACAAACTGTCTATAGCTTCTCAGGTAGTGGTGGGAGACTCATGAACTTCTTCCTACTCCATGCTAGAATGATGACTAGCTTTGATTGTGTGTAGGCAACAACAGCTGCTGTGAGATGATGAGTGTAGCAGTCCTGGGCATATTATTGTTGCGGTAGCGCATGGAGCTACCACCACCCATTCACCATGTCAGAGCGAGGGGCCATGGATCAAAAAAGAGACAAGAGACAGCGAGTCATTCAGTCATTCATGCCAGGGATTTAAGGGAGGGAACCTTAAATACAGGCTTACAGCACAATGGAGGAACCCTGGAGGGCAGAAGTTCGCTACTGAATGTTCTACATTCTTGCATTTAAGCTGTTTACACCAAATGCAGGATACACAAAAAAAGAACCTCTGGTGAGCATTCAGGAGGGTGGAGACCTGCAGGGAATCAGCCTAGGGAGGACATCAAGGTCAAGGTCAGGCAAGCAGGGCACAGTTACCCAACTTGGGAGTTCCAGGTCACTACATATTATAAGTGATGCTTCTATGGACACTCCTGTTTATGGTTCTGAAATCAGATACCTGAACGGCAGCTAGCTGACAGAAGTAAAATTGCTAGATCCTATGATGTGATATACCCACCTTCATAGTGTTTACTAGAATTACATTATAGTTTGCATTTCCCTCATGAATAATATAGTGGAGAGTCTTGTGCTTATTGGAATTTCAGAAGTTCTATTTGGTTAAGTATGAAATAATTCAGTTATTTGGCTGACTTTCCTTTTAGGTTCTCTGAATTTTTTGTCTTACTCTTTATAGTAAGGAACAAGAGATTAGAAAGTTTTCAAAATTAAAAACACCTTCCCCCATTCTATGTGTTCTGTTTTCACAATTTTAATAATGTTATTTTTATAAATGGGAATTGTTAATTTCAAAAGAATTAGAAACATTCTAGTTAACCTATCTTGGGTTTTTCAAAGAATCTAATTTAATTTTGATGTCTGTTGTGGTTTGGGTATGGACTGCTCTTCAAAGACTAAGGTTCTAGAGCTTTGGTCTCAGTGTGGGGTGATACAGATGCAGTAGAACCTTGAGGATGTGGGGCCTAGTGAAGGGTTATTAGGTCATGCGAAGCATTGCTGCTAGGAAGATGAATCAGTTCTTGCAAGAGTGAATGGTTATAAAATAGTAAACCTGAACCTCAGATCCCTCTCTGGCTCCCTATCTCAGCATGGGATTTCTCATGTGCCCTGGAGCTCTCACTGAGTTGGACAGATGGAATAGATGCTGGTAACATGTGCTTAACCTTTAGAAATGGGAACAAAATAAACCTGTTTTGTTGTTGCTGTTGCTGTTGTTATTTGTTTGTTTGTTTGTTGTTACAAAAAGTACAGAACCTCTAGTGTTTACCACTCTAGTTGGCAACCTGAACCTGGGATTAGCAAGGCCTAAAAATGTAACAGACTAAAGTCGCATGCATTAGCCAACTTTATTCAGAGCATCATACAATTTATATCACAAGGGTTAAGAAACGTTACCTGAGCACTGTGTGCACAATCACAACAATGAGCTGCATGTGGCAAAAATGCTTTTCCATAGAGGCATGGGACTAGCAACCACTGAAGTGAACTTGAAAGGGCCATTGTAAGGGAAACAAAGCCCCCCCACTAGCTCTGCTAATTGCAGATTCAGTGGAAAATACTGCACTCTGCCCCCACACCCCATACCAGAAAAGTTAGCCCATCATGCTCTGCTAACAGGAGGCTTTCAGGAGGACCCTTGTGGTTGTGTTCACAAGAGAAATTGCTTGAGAAGAATGCTTGCCAAATAACCTCTTGCTAGATAAGCTTGGAATTCGTTTACCTACCCAGACTCTAAGAAAGACCGCGGAGACATCTGGCGTCCAGGTGTCTGCACTCTGGGTGACCTCACTCCCCTGCCCTGGTAGAACTGCCTCATAAAAGGCCTGTGAGCCTCAAACTCGGGGTCACCAGCTACTCCTTGCACTGGTGTCCCACAAGCTCATGTTAAAATAAAGCTTCATTTGTGACCTGATATCGGAGTGGAGCTCTCTGTTTTGAGCGCCGACCCTAACAAACTCATTCCTATTTGCTACATCAGGGAGGAACATAAAAACATTCCAAGGACAGTTCTTCTTTTTGAAGAAATTGATGTCACAAGACTCTTGTCTTGTTCTCTTGAAGTTTACTCACAAGTTCTCAGAATTCTCCTCTCAGGATTCCATTCCTGGCTGTGTTCTGACACTTGGGGCTTTGGACTAGCAACAGGAAGCAAACTAATACAATAGTCTGTCCAGAAACCAGGATTGCAGGCTGTACTTCTGTTGTTGTTTTCAATCTCATTTAAAAGCTGCTGTCACCTGTGGTGACATGCTGAGCTCATTCCTCCTCTTCCTCCTCCTCCTCCTCCTCCTCCTCCTTCTGTGGTCTTCAACTACATGAGTTTGACACCTTAACTTTGTAAAGTTCATGAAAAAAAAATCTCCTGGTCTAGTACTGAGACTTACTCCTGAGCCTTTTACATATGCTATAGCTCAAATTGGTTGTCTTATTACCACTAGACAGAAGTAGAGCGGCTGCACTACCCAGCAGTTCTGGTGTGGCTGCCTAATCCTTCCTTCCCTCCTTTCATCCTTCCCTCCCTCCCTCTCTCCCTCCTTCCCTCCCTCCCTCCCTCCCTTCCTTCTGTCCTATCTTCTATTCCTAACTGGACAAAAAATGCCAGCAGGAAAATAGCTGATACTCTCTTTTAAAATACCATTCCTCATCAGCATTTTAAGTTTTTTGTCACATAATCTGCCATCTTTTTTTTTAAAGGAATATTTTTACTGTATCTGGGATATAGGTGAGCCTACTTGGGATTTGGATTTTGAAGCTAGGAAATTTTGTAGACACCTGTAGTTTTACTATTTTCTTTTATTTGTGTTGGGCATATGACAGAGCTTAACATTTCTGAATTTTAGCCTCCAGATCTATAAAGGGAAGATAATAGCAAGTGTTTCACAGAGTCTGGAGGTATTTTAAATGATCTAATACATGACAATATTTGTACATCTACCCTACATATAAACACAATAAAAGTTCCCAGTGTGATTCCAATCATAATTGGGAATTCCAAGCATAGACTAACAGCAACTTACATTCTTTCCTTTTACTAGAGATGGCTGCAAAATTGGCTTTAACATTTCTGTGGGTTACTCATTCACATATTCAAACAGCTATGCATGAAAAATATTTGAAAACATGAGCTGGAGAGATGGCTCTGCAATTAAGAACACTGTTCTTCTAGACATGGGTTTGATTTCCAGCACCCACATGGAATCCCACAACCATCTGTAACTCCACTCCCAGGGAATCTGGCACCCTCTCTGGTTTCTGCATGTATCAGATGCAAATGTGGCACACAGGCACACATGCAGGCAAAACATGTGTATACATAAAATAATAATACATCTTAAAAATTTGATAACAGATAATATTACATTGAACATATACTTATTATTACAAATATAACACACCTTAAAGCTATTTAGGAGACATTTACATTGTTTTGAACATAATATGTAACCTATAGATAATTAAAGGATATGGGCAAGTAATTTTTAGACAATACTACATTATTTCATATAAAGAGCTTATCTGGCCGGTCTTAGAAATAATCCTCTTTAGACACTGGGGATGACCATATTTGCAAAACACTGTTATAAGCACCTTATAAGTCTTAACTTGTTTGGTTCCCTCAACATGTTAACATGAACATTTACAGATCAGAACACAGACACAAAAAGACTCACTGACACAATGAACATCTCACAGCTAGTGTATGCAACACAATGTTAACTCATGGAGATAGAGTCAAAGTTTATATGCATAGAGAAACTGCATGATGCTCATGGCCTTTGTCTTGACAGGATTCTAGGGAGGAAGCAATTAGAGGAATTTGAGGTTTCTACCAAACACCATTGTTAGATCAAATTGAACAAAATTTCTACCATAACATCAGAGGCATTGTTTCAGAAAAGAGATGAAACTTCTATGTGCAAGTCAGTTATAGAGAGCTGTACTTAGGTTTTCTGCAGCACTATGAAGAAGATAGCATTAGTATCTCCATTTTAAGGAAACAAAACAGACTTTTGAGTGTTAAATTGTTTGCATTGACTGAAATGGAGAGGGAAGGCATCAGTGTCTCTCTCTTCTAAATCATCTTTTCATTATTAATTTAAATTTATTTTTATTAATAATTTTATTCATTGCTTAAAATATTCATCCATTTACACAATGTATGTTGATCACATCCATCTACTGTTATCTCCCCCTAGTGTCCCTATCCCATCACCCTCCCACAAAAGGAGCAAAATAACGTTTTCCCCCAGGGCATGTAGCTGACTAGTATAAATGAGAATTCAGAATAAGAGAGCTTGAACTGACATCACAGTCATGGACTAGGCAGCACTGTGGGCTCTGGATCGCTAATAAGAATGTAGTGTCTCTTAAATATCACACTGAAATGTTTTAAAGGGCAAGAAATACATCATGAGGTTTGCAGGCAAATGGATGGATCTAGAAAAAATCATCCTGAGTGAGGTAACCCAGACTCAGAAAGACAAACATGGTATGTACTCACTCATAGGAGGATACTAAATGTAAAACAAAGATGACTAGACTGCTACACAACTCCAGGGAGGCTACCTAGAAAATGGGACCCCAGGAAAGACACAAGGATCACCCAATGACAGAGAAATGGATGACATCTACATGAACAACTTGTACGACAGTGGGAGTAATGAAGAGCAAGATTTGAGGGAAAGAAAGCTTAAGGGAGCAGGA
This sequence comes from Onychomys torridus, assembly GCF_903995425.1. Lineage (NCBI taxonomy): Eukaryota > Metazoa > Chordata > Mammalia > Rodentia > Cricetidae > Onychomys > Onychomys torridus. Next base: position 7,708,010 of record NC_050444.1, read on the forward strand.
GATCCCAGCTGGATCAAGAACAGAAAGGGAGAATAAGGAATAACAGACCATGATAAATGAAGACCACATGAGAACAGGAATAGGCAGAGTGCTGGAGAGGTCCCCAAAAATCCACAATGATATATCCTCTGTAGACTGCTGGCAATGGTCGAGAGAAAGCCTGATCTGACCTAATCCAGTGATCAGATGGCTAAACACCCTAACTGTCCTGCTGGAACTGTTGTCCAATAACTGATGGAAGTGGATGCAGAGATCCTCAGCCAGGCCCCAAGTGGAGCTCCAGGTGTCCAACTGTCGAGAAAGAGGAAGGTCTGCAAGAGCGTGAATTGTTGAATCCAAGATTGCAAAAAGCACAGGGACAAATAGCCAAATGAATGGAAGCACATGAATTATGAACCAAAGGCTGTGGAGCCCCCAGCTGGATCAGGCCCTCTGGATAAGTGAGACAATTGAATAGCTTGATCTGCTTGGGAGGCACCCAGTCTGTGGGACCAGGATCTGTCCTTAGTGCATGAGCTGACCGTTTGAAACCTTGGGCTTACACAGGGACACTTTGCTCAGTCTGGAAGGAGGTGACAGGACCTGCCTGTACTGAATCCACCAGGTTTAAATGAATCCCCAGGGGTGCCTTGATCCTGGAGGACATGGGAATGGAGGGGAGGGGCTGGGGGAAAGGTGGGAGTGGGGGCAGGAGGGAGGAGGACAGGGAAACCCATGGCTGATGTATAAAATTTAAAACAAATAATAATAAAGAAAAAAAAAGGCAAGAAATACACCAGATCAGAAACAATGGCAATTAGTAAATCAAGAGTCATGGAAATAAAAAAGGTGTCTGTGCAGACAAATAATCCTTCATTCCATTTGTGATCTTGAAATATCAGTAAAACCCTGGCAGAAATCCAGATGGAAAATCAGACAAGTTTGAGTTCTTGGTGAACAACATCTCTGTGGCAATGACCCTTGGATCATACTATTAAGATAAGAGCAAGTTTTAGACACTGGATTGATAATTGGCAGCAAATACATTAATGATCTAAACATTTACTACTGTCTTAATTACCTGTCTATGCCTGTGATATGACACCATGACCAAGGCAGCTTATAGAAGGGTTCATTTTGGACTTAGGGTTGCAGAGGGATAAGGCTCTCCACCATCACAGCGGGGAAGATTGGCAGCAAGCACTGGGCAAGGCAGCCAAGACCAGTTGTGGGCTCACATCTCAAACTACAGGAAGGAAGCAGAGATAGTAGACTCCAAGTGGCTAAAGTTTTTATGTTCTGGAAACCTGTCTCAGTGACATCCTTCTTCCTAGTGTAGAAGAAATTCAAAGTGATAGAATTGATATTATAAAGGACTCACTAGATTTGCTTAGGAGACATTAAGTCACACAAATGGAATTTAGCTAAGAAAGCATGGCCTCTAAAATACTTCCAAGATAAGAAGTATGCTAACCAGGCCTGTATGAAATAAGGGAAATTTAGTATGCTAGGATGTTAATGTTTATTCACCAGGACTGACCAGCCATTACACCCATCCCCCAAGATACCAAGACATACCCCTAATGGGGTGAGGTGGAGTTTGTAGAGGCACAACCATCTTATTAAGTCCAACTCTGCCATTAAGTCCCCTGTGCTCTTAGCAGGAAAACCATAATTCTGCCAAGGAGACAAGATGACCTTCCTGGGTAACAACTATTCAAAAACACACAACACTGGTGTAATTAAAATCATCCAGGTAACATGTAATACCTTTGCTGTGTAAATCTCCAGTTGGCCTAAGCATCCAGCCTTGTTGTCTCCAGTCTTTCTTAAAATTGTTCAAACTGTAACCTGGGACAGGACCTGAAAAAGATTGAAGGATGGCAGTGTTCGTGGAGAGTCTAAAGTGTAAGTTAGTAGAATCCTCTGTTCAATGCTGACTCTTATCTGCACCTTAGCCCCAGTCAGCCCGGGACTTAAGTGAGGAGCTTCCCTTCATCTCTAAGTGTGCAGAGTGACTTCTCACTGAGAAGTTTCTATTACACTTTATACCATACCTTCTATGTCAGCCCAAACAGAGCTACCAACTGGGGAGCACACATTCCAATGCCCAAGATTATAGGTGCCATATCATCCAAACCACCACAGTCACTAATTTATAAACATTTCCACTGGGATTATTATGCATCAGTAACAATGACAATGTGTGTCCTCTTTTTATAGAACAAAATATGAGGAAACAAAATTCATTTCTGAGATTGTAGACATGTCTACAGAAGAGAAACCAAAACCGTATGCCCAAAATATCTCCAAACAAAATACACAAGACAGACCTGGTATTTTCTCCCCTTTAGCAGGGAAAGAATATTAGAATGATAGTTTTTTTTTCTCAAAGATTTGATCTATTTAGTATTGATAACTATATATTAAAATGACCATCATTTTATAATCTTATAAAACAAATCATATATCAAACATTGTATTAAGATAGATAAACAGTATGATCTTGTCATTTTTAAGTTAAAGGTCACTGTAAAAAGGGAACAGCCCCTGGACAAGGTTCCAGTAGCTTTCACACACTTACTTCCTTTGGTGAACTCATCTTACCAGGAGTTTCATGTGGTCATCCTTTCCTAGGATTCATGTGCTCATCTTAACTGTCCATGTTCTATGTTCTTATGTTCTTTCTTCCTAGAGCAAAAGAAAGGTGAGCATTGTAGGAAACATTACTCATGTCACAAAATACTCCAGCCTGAAATACGGTAAAGAGGTGGCTGGACTTCACTGTGACCAGCCTGGAGCAAGAGTTCTACCCTAGCAATTAGGTGAGTAGTGACACGTCTTCTACGTGTGGTACACTCTGCTACAGCACCACTATGCCGGACTTTCCCCACTGCCCATCTTCAAGAGTGTCAGGGAGGTCAGAACTGCAATAGGCTGTTCCTACTCTTTCCTTAGTTCATGTCTCAAAACTGCTGGAGGACAATGCTGTGAGATTTCTGTTATCCTGACAGCTACTCAGGAGAGATGGATGAAGTTTGCATGTCTTAAACAAAAGGCAGCAGATAAGTTAAATTAAAATACACTCAAGGAAGTACTTTATATCGGGAAGTATTTTGCAAAGAAATAAAGGAAAGTTCCTTAAGTCTTTGGAAGTGAGGTGGGAAAGTTTATAGACAAGGGAAATCCAAAGGCTCCAACTTATTACACAGCATCTGTGGGAGCAGATTGCAGAAAGAGAAAGCAAAACAGGGAGGCATCTCTCTGGAATGTAATTGGAGGAAAGTTGAGAACTGGTCTGATGTTTTCATATTCTAGAACAATGTAATGAGAAAATAAATGAGTAAATAATACTAAGTCAGGTGGCATTTGTGACTAAAAGATTTGTCCATTTTCTCTTTATTGAGTCGGAGACTCAGACCATTTTCTCTTCATAGATTTTGTGTCTTCTGCTGACTTGGTCATGCTTATTGGACTCCATTTTTTGCAAAATCTGCAATTACCGCAGCAAGCTCCTACAGCAAGCACTCTAGCTTTGTTTCTGCCCTGACTTTGATCCAAGTCCACAGGGTTTCCTGTGAAAAGGGAAAGTTGAGCCTATTATCCTCCAAGTCATTGTCTTCAACTATACATAATTATAATAACAATAAGAGCATTTGTGGGTTTCCTTCTTTCTGAACATGTGAAGTATGTTCACATACAGTAACTATTCATCAAGGGAGAAGTTCCCAGGGCTACTCTCAAATGAGATAGAATGATCATACAAGTATAAAAAGCCATCAGTGTGGCAATGAAGGCAAAAGGCAATGGCCTTATGCACCAGCATCACCTGGAAAAGTCTAGTCTGACAGTGAAAACAACAGTACAGGAGACTTACCCATCAGACCACTTCCTGGACATTTACCAAATAAGATCCCTTGAGTTCACGAGCTTAATGTCTCAAGTCTCAGGTTTCTATCTACAAGATAATGATATTTATCTCAATGAGAAAATGCTCCAAGTCATCTTTTATTTTAGTACTATCCTTAAGGAAGAATTTTTTAAGGCAGAGTGTGGTGACATATGCCTTTAACCTGATGCTCAAGAGGCTGAGGCAGGGACAGGCAAATCTCTGTGAGTTCTGGGCTAGCCTGGTATACATACCAAGTTGGAGATCAGCCCAAAATATTTTAAGTGAGACTGTCTCCAAAAACTATTTTACATGTCTTTATTATTCTTTTTATGCTCAGTATCTTGTAGTATTTCTCATTGAAAATGGCAAATGCCACCACCAGAACCATAAATCCTGCAAGTTCCTGAGACTGCAGCTACCAGACAAGGGAACCTACATCTGCCTGAGCTCACAATGGACATAGAGAACAGGGTCCTGATGGCTTCACTAGACAGAAAGAAAGGGAGAAACAATTACTCATTGTGTATGGGAGCCCAGATTCCTCAGGGTCACAGAATCTGAGCTTGCTTTACCCAGCAGGGCTATTTAAGGAGATGATTTGGCCACAGGCATATTTAACAGGTGTTTGGAAGGTTCTGCACTTGGCTGTGTGGTGTGCTTTGATCTTGTAAGGGGAGGTCTTTTGCCTCTCCCCTTGGCATATTGTAAAAAACCCTTTTGAATAAATTTCAAAGCTGTTGGGTATTGACCCAGGCCCTCCCAAAACTATCTTGTGTCTCTGTCTTTCTTATCATCTAAGCCTATCTTTCTATCTGATATTTTCTCATTCCTCTCTCCTCCACCCAAGAACCCTTTGATAGGTGGGAGCAGGTTAGAGCTGTTCTCCCCACAGTCCCCACAGTTGTGTCCAATACCTAGAATTTTGTGGCTAATCTATGACCTTAGTGTACTTTATTTAGTCTATCTGATGAGACTCAAGTCCAAACTTCCTTTAGCTGTTTTATTTTTTAATTTTTTTTTTAAAGATTAGTTTTTAGGGTTGGGGATTTAGCTCAGTGGTAGAGAGCTTGCCTAGCAAGCAAAAGGCCCGGGGTTCGATCCTGAGCTCAAAAAAAAAAAAAAAAAAAGATTAGTTTTTAACTCTTGTATAAATGAGTTAAGAACACATTGGGAAACATGGCCACAACAAAAAGCCCTAACTGTCAGGGGTCAGAACAACAGTCCCCTGGCCCCAGCAATACTCCCCACTTCTGCTTGGTCTTGGTCAACTCACTGTATTATATAAATCTCAGTGTCCCAGGAAGAACAAGACTAGATTCATTCTGATAGACCTTCAGGACTTTCATTCTATAAATGATCTCTTAGTCTCTCCAACCTGCTACTAATATGGCATTCTTCTCATGGAAATAACTAAAAATTCCAACTGGCAATGGTTATAAGCCCAGGGTGTGCTTGGGTTAAAATCTCCTTTTCCATCAAGCTGCTTACAAATCCTGTATTTTTATGGGAATAGTTCTCACGTGAGCAATAATCTCTGTTAGTTGTGCATGCATTGCAACAATACAAAAATCCCTGCCTTGAGCTATGCAAATTACACCCATAAAAACTTATCTCTATCTGATGCAGGGTTTGTTGCATCATCAGTGAATGAGAGCTATCTACTTAACATATGAGGATAAGATGGTTCTGAAAGCAATGTGCTAAAAAAGTGAAGCAACTGTTAGATGGGTGCAAGCCATCCAAAGGTGATTACGATGAGCAAGTATGTGGCAGAGAAATGGGAGAGAAAGGGAAACTGAATGATTCATGTTTTGTAGAAAGAGACAGAATGGAAGAAATGAAGGCACTGAGGAGTAGGCTGATATGGGAGGCCCTCTTGCCACCCAAAGCCATGCTCCCATCTAGACCTGGCTTCTGCAAAGGGCCATGTGTGGGTCCCTGATCCTATTACAGTCAGGGTCTGTATGGCCATCCATGGCTCATGTTGCCCCCAAAGACCACAAGGATGCCCAGTGTCTGGGGCTGCCAGCAATGGACATGTAGGTGTCCAAGAGCTGTGCCACCACAGAGCCATGCTGTTCTTGGTGGTCTATGCTGCCATCCAGAGCCATAGTGTCATCCGTGCTGCTGCTGAGGGCCATGTCTTGATCCATGGCCCTCTAGCAGCCAGGGTCTGAATAGAGGTCTGTGACTCCTGTTGCAACTGAGGGTCCTGTGGTTGTCCAGGATCAGAGATGCAACCTGTGGTCTTGTTGGAGCCAAGACCATACAGATGTGAGTGACCTGTGCTGCCACCAAGGGTCATGGTATTATCCCTGCCTGGAGACTTCTGAGGGCCATGTCTGAGTCCATGGCCCTATAGCAGCCCCAGTTTGTGTTAATGTCCAAGGCTCCTGTTACCACGAGGGCCATGCAGATTCCTGGGGTCTGGGCTACCACCTGGGGTTGTGTTGGTGTCTAAGGGCCATGCTACCACCAGGGCCAGGCTAGTCTAGATGGCCTGTGCAGCCATGTGGGCCATGGTGATATCTGGATGTAGGCTGCTATCAAGGACTGTACCTGGGGTGGTCCTACTGCAGCTGAGGTCTGTGTTGAGGTCCATGACCCATGTTGCCACTGAGACCCTGTGAATGTTTGGGGTCAGGTCAGCCACCTGAGTTTATGTTGATGGCCAAGAGACATACTGCCACTGGGGCCATGTAGATCTGAGTGCCTTCACTACCACCCAGTGCTAAGGTGATGTCCCTGCCAGAGTTGCAGCTGGGGACCATGTCTGGTTCCATGGCCCAGATGCACTCAGGGTCTATGTTGATGTCTGAGGTTTCTGTTACCATCAAAGACCATGTGGATGTCTAAGATCTGGGGCCATGCTAGTGTCGAAGGGCTACACTCGCTGCCACTGGGATCATGCCAATGTGAGTGCCTTGTGCTGCCACCTGGGGCAATGGTGGCATCTAGACCAGCTGCTACCAAATGCCATGTCTGGGTTCCGGGTCCTGCCACAGCCAGGGTCTGTACTGTCCCCAGGGCTTGCATGGAGGTCTGGGGTCATGGCTATGCCCTGTGGCCTTGTTGGTGTTCAGGGGTCATGATGCCTGAAGCCATCCTGATCTGAGTGGCCTGTGCTTCCATCTGGGGTTGGGATGTCATTCAGGCCCAGGACCATGTCTGGGTCCATAGTCCTGCTGCAGCTAGGGTCTGTGTTGAAGTCTGTGACCCATGTTGTCTTAGGGCCATAGTAACCATGTGTGATGGAATCAGAGGGCCATGCTGAGCTGGCCCTGCTGTTATGATCAATCCACCTGAGTCTATTAAATGAGTAACAGAATTTATTAAGATATAAATTGAGGAAATACACTCATGAATACAGAATAGACTAGACAGATGACTTCAGCTGTTTTGTTTGTTTGTTTGATTGTTTTGGTTTTGTTTGATTTTTTTTGTTGGGGGTGCTGCTGGTAGGGGGAATATGGAGGGGCTGGGAGGTGAGCAGAATTGGGGTACATGATGTGCAATTCTCAAAGACTCAATAAAGAAATTACATTAAAAATATATATGAAGTATAAATGGCCTGTAAAGCCCACAAATAAAATGTATGAATGAAAAAAAAAAAAAAAAAACGAGACAACTGTCTACAAAGTAAACTAGAGACTGTTGGGGATTTCATACATGACACAGAATTGATCCTTTTCGATTTATAAGTTCTGGCTTGCACCATGGAGCTTACAATGTCTTTTAGGCACAATGCATGATAACAGAAGATCATGCACATAGGTTTCTGGGAAGGGTGTGGAGAGCCAAGCATCTTCTTTTGGCAAGGAATTGAGTTTCTTCTCTGGCTTGGAGTTGAGCTTGCCTTGTGTGCAGGTAGTCTCTATAACACTCTCTTTGGCTTTTTGGCTGAGCTTCCATTGCCTCAGTTAACATCTCCTGCTTCTCCCAGGCCATTCCCTCCTTGTTGCTTATCATTTTACTTGAATCATTTTCAAATCCCCACTTCTGAACAAACCTATACTTATTCCATGATTGGACAAGGGCATAATCAAGTCATGTTTGTTCATTCATATTTACTGAGTAGATCTCTATTTAGGAAAATGAATACTCTTGACTTCTCTATCATGGATAAAGAATGAAAATCTGTGCAGGTTGATTTTGTCATAAATACCCATTACTATCTCTTGGTTGAGTGACTTGAATCAGTGTAAATGCACATGCACATTCACATACATAAGCACACAGAGCAGTTTTTGTTAGAAGCACGATGAATCATTAAAATGTATTGTCTCCTTGGGGTTATAGTGTCTACAGATGTATGTATTTGCTTTCTGGCATTCATGTATATTTATAAAAAATATGTACAAAACAGAAAGAATAAAGTAATTAAAATATTTTGGAGTTCAGAGTTTTCCATCTTGCCTTTTTTTTTTTTTTTCTTCATGACCTTCAATAGTCCTCCGGGTGTCTAGGAGACTGGAATGCATTATAGAAAGACAGGAGGGGGAAACAAGGCAGTGTTTAGCATCTATGTTCCTAAGACTCCAGAATGCCAGGCACACTGGAAATGGAGCATGCTTTCTCATTCTTCCGTCTTCCCTATAGCACATTTCCTATGGAGCTGACAGCTCCTTCTCTTAGTGTTCTCTATAGCTCAGAGATTGATTTCTGCCCAAGAGGTGGAGTCTCTACACTTGGTTCTTTAATGTGAAAGGAAGATGTGTTCGGGAAATGACAGAAGGGATTGTTCTAATGCAGAGATAGGTGGAAGAAGAGCAAAGAGACACAGTGTGAACCGGTCAAATACTGTGCCCCACTACTTGGCCTTCTGAGTGGATCCCATTAAAAGAAAGTCTTCACTGGGTGAACAGATTTCTGCTCCAAAGGAAAAACAGAGGTCTTGCTTTCTTCAGTTGCCTTTGGACTCTTCATAGGATAAACAGAAAAATGACACCAAGGGTCTGGCTGTAGAGCTTGTCAGAGATCAACACGATGTGACTGCAAGCAGGGTACCTGGTCCATAGCCAAAAAGGAATGGCATGCAGGGAATGGAAGGAGGAATAGGGCAGTGGGAGCAGTGTTAAGACGAGATTCGGAGCCTCACTAGACAAAGCCTTGTGTTCACCCATTACAGACTCTGCACACTGGAGACCAGCAAGGAACCAGCCTCCAGATGGACAGCCTGGAGAAGTCAGAAGATGCTGGGCTCCACAACTCCCAAAAGTTATTCTCTTGGCAGGGGACAGATGAATGACTCATAAAGAAAACAGAACTTTAACAGAGATAAAAATTCAACTTTGTATCTCATAATTTACCTTTATGGGCTACAATGTTGTTGTTGTTTTTTTTTTCCTTATTGACCATTGGTTCAAATTTATAAGGAAAAAGAGCATTTTAAGCAAAATAAAACAATAACATTTTCAATCTAAATCTAGCTCACCACATATGCTGGCCATGTAAATACCTAGGGAAGTAGAATTCATTATAGAAAGACAGAAAGAAAAATAATGAGGCATGCTATATGTTAGGGCCAAAGCAGCCCACCCCACCCCCTGAAAGGTAATTCTAGTGACAATGCCCTTTGGCCAATAAACAGTGGGAACATGGTGACATCTCTTACTTCCATTAAGACGTTTAAGAAATAGCTCACAGGTTACCATGTGGATTATTTTCTCCAATGATAACCATTTCTTCAACTCCCCAGGTGTATCTAACTGTCCTCTAACTTGTTTCAGTTCTGACTCTGACTACCAAAATTAACGCAGACCCCGCAGCTTACAAACTCATTCCCACAAGACTTCACATCAGATGCCGATCCTAAGGTCTAACATAGTTGATTAGTGAACTATAAATTACATTCCTCATGACCTACTCAAGTACGGTAATTGGCTGAAGCTCAAAGAGCGCTGGGGGACAAGTCACTATATATATGGGTATATCACATAGGAGACAATGAGGGAACAATGAGATGGAAGAGAGGCACAAGGCTTGCTATGACTGGGTTGCAGAGCTTTGGTGTTTTAGTCCCCCAGTGCCTGAGTGAGACCACCATCCCCACAGCTTTCCCAGTCTCCTTATTCAATCAATGGCTTCTACAGAGTTCAGTCAGCTCTATAGTCACTTCCTCTTCCTGCAGGTCAATGTGGAGTCCAAGTGCCCTCAGATTGAGCTCTACAAAAGCTATTGAATAAGGAAACTGGAGAAGCTTTGGGACTGATGACCTATTTGAGATACATGTTTCAACATGTATTAAGCTCATATTAACCCAGTGTTCTAGAGTTTTCACACTGAGCAGAGCCACTAGCTAACCCAAATGAACACGTGCACAGGCAAAAATCAACATTGAAGCCACTGAATTTGAAGCTGTTTGCTTCACTGATACGACCTGGTCAGTTATGGTGAATCAGAAACACAGCATTGCAGTGTTTTTATGCTTTTAGTTAATTCAAAGAAATGTTACAAGATGGAGTAAAATAATTTCTGTTTAGCTCAAATATTAAAATTGTTGTAGTAGGCTATTGAACTACAGTTATCTTATCTCATGAAAGTGTTCCTAAGAATACTTTAAGCGCTAAAACTATCTTGGGTAGAACTGGTCTCTGGTCTCTTAGACCAGCCATAAATTCCTAAGGTAAACTGATCTCTGGACCTTCCCTAAATTCCTATACAATGTGACCCTGAGCTAAAGGTTAACTGCCTCACCATTTAAATGTTATCTCTGTGTCTGTAAACAATGCCTGCTTGTTGTAGATGTCCAACATGCCTTTCTGTGTTCAGCACAATAGTGAACCAACTGGAAGTGGAGGTTGCTTCCCTCTAATCTGCTTGGGACAGTCTGGCTGGCAGTTTATAAAGACTTCATTGGACTTATTCAGGCCTCAGGAGTTTTCCTCTTCAGGTACTCATACCACTGTAACATCTTACAAAGACTTATTCATGTATAAGAAAAATATAAAAATCAGGCTTTAAAACACTGTGAGTTACCAAAGTAGTTAGTAAATATTTTTCAATGTTCTTTGCAAAGTACTTCTCAAAGAATTTCTTCAGTGAAGAAGAGCAATAAAGTAGTTAGTTAGGCAGAAAGTCTGCAGCCCGAGAGCTTTGAAGGGAAAGGCAGGAGCGTTTTAACAGTTAAGTGGGAGAGACCCACTTCTCAGAAGCAGAATTTTAATCAGAACAATCAGAGGGCTGGAGGTCTCTTCAAGGAAGTAAAAACTGCACACTGTTGCAGAGGGCTTAAGGGTTCATGGGGGAGGGGCTTTGGGGGTGGAAGATTCCATCTGCAGGTCAGTTCCCAGCAATCTTAAACAAAGTGGTAAATAGTGTGTGCGCTGGGTGGGGGGGGGAGAGATGGACATGACCTGCTGCTGATTGTCTTATCAAAAGCACAGGTGTTATCAGTCAGCTTTCCAGCCCACCTGAGGCTTTGTTCATTCATTAACCCTTCCAGCAGGATCTCAAGTTCCAGGCCACCCTGGGCTTCATAGTGAGACCTTGTTTCCAAACAAATAGATAAAAATTAATCAAGGTAACTAGTGGTGAATTTTCTCAGGTTTTGTGGGATGTGCATTAGAGAAAAAGGAAGGACCTGAGGAAATGGCTCAGTGGGTAAACTGCTTGTCTTACAAGGATGAGACCCAGATCTGGTCCTATGTAAAAGCGAGGTGCGGTAGCCTGCAATTGTAATCTCAGTGTTCCTACCACAAGACAGGAGACAAGACTCCCTAGAGGGTCACGGGCAGCTAGCCTGGGCCGTATGCAATAACCAACAATGAAGACACCATGTTTCAATCAAGGTGGAAAAGACTATCCTGTGGTTATCTTCTAACACCCACACATGCTGTGGCACATCCCCCCACACACACACCACAGAATACATGCTTCACACACGCATATACCACAAACATACACACACACCACCACCACCACCACCACCACCACCACCACCACCACCACCACCACCACCACCACACATGCAGAGTTATACCCTGCTTTGAGAATCATTCTTTTGATTCTTTCTTTTTTATCATATTAATTTGCAAACATATATAAAAGTTGGCAGATAAACACAAACACAGCCATCATCCAGCTTTATCTCTCTCAACTCCTGGTCATTTTGTTTCTTTGCTCACATCTATTTCAAGCTGCCCTGAATTATTTTGAAGTAGCCCCACCCACAGTATCCTTTATGATATAATCATTTTTGTATGTGCTCCTATGTGAAAACAATTTTTCCTTTAATCAAAGGCAAAATGGACACCAGTATTTCCTTGATAATCTTAAAATTCCAGTCCTCATCCTAGCTCCCTTAGTGGCCATCATATTGTCCTCGTTTATGACAGTAATATTTACACAAGTCAGCACACTGACTGTAACTGATGATCTATCTGTCTTGAGTCTCTTTTTCTCTGCCCATCTCCTTGCATCTTTCCTTGTAGATTTTATTGTTGTTGAAGAAACAGAACCCCTGCCCTCTCAGCTGGCCTGGAAAGTCCTTCATATAGCTAAGAGCATAATAGCTGTCTCCAAACATTCTGTTTAAGTCTTCTCCTATTAATCAGACATTGATACTTTGATCAGTGATTAGATTAGACTTACTTATATTTCAATGAAATTTGTATGGGAAACAACTTGCTGGGTAGATGACATATTACAACACAAATATTATTCTTGCTTTCAAAGTCCTCCATGTAGGGCCCATGCCAGCCTTTTTAAGTTGACTCTTTTTGCACTGTCTTGATTAGTTTCTTTATGTTGAGTTGTACAAGTTTTCCAGATCTTAACAAAAATGCAGGCTGAGGAATGAGAAAATGAAAATGGAGAGCAAAAAAAAAAAAAAATGACTTCCCAGGGGAGAGTAATTCAAGCCACCTAGAATTCCTACTCTTGCAAATGGTGACTGGATGTCCAGGGTTTCTATAGATAACAAAACAAAGCACATAGAGGGTGGAGAGAGCTCTCAGTTCCCAATTCTCATCTGGTGACTAACAACAGTTACATAACTTCATTTCAGAAAATCTGGAGCCGTCTTCTAGCCGGCACAGGCTCTGCATGCACATTGTGCATAGACAAAATATAGGCAAAGCACACAATAAAAATAAATAAATCTTTAAAAAAAAAAAAGACAAAACAAAACAGAGCTGGGCACTATGGGTGAAGCTCGGAAAACTTGGAGTTCCAAGTCATCTTTGGCTGCTATGAGAGTTCAAGGTTAGTATGAAAGCACAAAGCAAAAAATAAACAAAGAAGGAAGCTCTGGTGGTAAACCAATGGTAAGGCCATACGGGTGGACAAGAGTAGGTGGATGGTGACTGTGGGTCAGCTATGAATTTGCATACTCAGGGGAGATTGAAGTGAGAAACACTGTACTGAGGATTCTTGTTATGTTTTGTGTCAGGGAGCCCAGCCTAGCACTAGATCAGAATGAGCCATGTGTCTGTGATCCCAGGCCCCAATTTCCCTCTGGGCTAAAAAACTGTACAACCCCATTTTGTGTATATGAATGTGACACTTAAAATTATTACTCAAATTGTTTATGCTAGTTTCTACCCAGACCTGGGCTCTGACATTCACTGTGAAGACTTAATTTTTGCTATGGACACTGTGTTCAAATCTCCTAATTTTTTTTCCTTTTTGTTTGTTTTGACAAACTCTCACTTTTTAGCTCTGACCAGCCTGTAACTTTTTTTTGTAGATCAGGCTGGCTTTGAATTCACAGAGATCAGCCTGCCTCTACTTCCTAAGTGCTGAGATTAAAGACATGAATCACTATATTAGGGTTCTCCTAAATTCTTATATGAGAAACTCATTTCTACATATCCTTCTATAGATCTATAGTTAAGATATTGTCTTGTTACACTTCAAATAGTTATCCTTGAGGTCACACCATCAGTTGTGCTAAACTATTTGCACAGTTTTTTCTCTGAACTGAGTGTGTATACCATATCCTATTATCATCATTAGCAGTGGTCATATCATTATCACTATCATCATCATCACAAAGGGACAATTTTAAAATAACATTATCATAAAACTAACTTTGGCCGGGTGGTGGTGGCATATGCCTTTAATCCCAGCACTTGGGAGGCAGAGCCAGGTGGATCTTTGTGAGTTCGAGGCCAGCCTGGTCTACAGAGTGAGATCCAGGAAAGGTGCAAAGCTACACAGAGAAACCCTGTCTTGAAAAACAAAACAAACAAACAAAACAACAACAATAACAAAAAAAAACCCTAACTTTATAATATAAAAATTAATCAAACTTTTCTCTGAATTGGGGGTCATGCTTTGGAGTTTCCGTACACTGCCTAGAACTTACTGATATTGTATTTTCATATGTAAATATCTGATGTATTTCTGATTTTTCTAGCTATTACCATAAGGAATAGACCTTTTGGGGGAAATTCCAGCATCAGATGCTGGGTCTAGCTGTTATTTACTTAACATGTTGTCTATGCCATGTACAGGAATCTGTCTCTAGAGTTTCCATTTGGTTTCCCTTCTCCACCTGCATGAGCCAGCACCACACTTTACTTACAGGGGCTTTACTCTCTCTTCTCATAGGTTGGGAATAGACAAGCTGTTCTTTTTCATATTCGTGTGAATGAAGGGGGGCAAATAGCTACAAAGTGATTTCTACAGGCCACTGTGGTTATGTAAGGCAATGTTAGTAATAACTGGTATCTCCATGACTATGAGCCTTTCTATTTATAAGTGGGGTGTAACTTCCTCCTGTGTTGAAGTCTTTCAGGTGCTTTATGATTTTCCTCATAGGCCATCTTGTGATTACTCATTCAGTGACTGCCGTCATATTTTCCTTCCTGTTTCATATCCTTTGCACAGTTTTCTATTCAGTTGCATTTTCAAACTGGTTTTTGTTTGACATATGTGAATGTATGGAAGCTTTGGCAACATGCAGATGCACCAGTTTTTATTTACAGTAACTTAAAGTTCTGACACAACGTTGGAGACAAGGAAGCTCCAAGGATTCCATTGAGTTTTCTGTTTGCATCTACTGTTGGGCATGCAGACTTCCCCAGTGAGACTCCCTTGGAGGAAACTAAATTTTCACTTGTAAGTCCTTATTAGATAGAGACAGTTTCTGGGTTAGGAATGGACCATGTGTCCCCTTGTCCTTTGAGTTCTAGGGCCCCATCTGGTACAGACCTGTGCAGATCTGTGCAGACCTGTGCATGCTGCCTCAGTCTCTTTGCTTTCGCATGTGAGATCATGTTGATTTAGAGGGCCTTGTTTTCTTGTTGTCCTCCAACCCCTCTGACTCTTACAATCTTCCCACCTCCTCTTCCATGTGGTTCCCTGAGCCCTGAGGGGAGGTTTTGATGGAGACATCCATTTAGGGCTGAGTATTCCAAGGTCTCCCACTCTTTGTACAGTGTCTAGCTGTGGGTCTCTGTGTTTGCCCCCATCTATCTGCATCAGGAGGAAGCTTCTCTAATGATGGCTGACTAAAATACTAAACTATGAGAACAGCAGAATGTCATTAGGAGTCATTTTATTCCAATGTTATATTGTTGGGTTTTTTTTTGTTTTTTTTGTTTTTTAAATAGTAGTACTTGGTTTTACTCTAGGTACCTGAGCTATGGAGTCACAGGTTCTTGGTCACCCAGTGTTGGGTATGGGTTCCATCATGGAGTAGGCTTTAAATTCAGACAGATTTTGGTTGGTTATTCCCTCAAGCTTTGTGAACCATTGCATTGACATAACTTTCAGGCAGGACTGTATTGTAGACCAAAGGTTTTGTGGCTGGATTGGTATTTACATTTCTCTTTTGGTACCAGGCATAGGACTTCCAGTATCATGAACAGTAGTTCATAGGGGTGAAGGCTCTAGGTCGGCACCAACTCAACTCCTCTGTGTTCAGTGAGTTATGCAGGTATTGTCTTTAGCATTAGGGCCCTACCATTGGCTTGTGGAAAGCAACCTGCAGTTTCGGCAGCATCCTGTGTTGGTTAGTGGTTCCCATGGGACCCCTTTAGCCAACAACTCAATTAGATGTAATCCAATCCTGGTACTGGAAGTTTCATTTGGTGACAAGAGATGGCTAGCTGGGGCTCTGTCTACCCCATTATTTGGCAATTCCATTTAGATTGCCTTCATATATGTATGTATTTTAGGAAGTCTTTACTATATTAGGTTTCCATATAACCCCTCTAATGGACTTTAATCTTAGCTGTCTCTCTGTATTCACTTCCTTGACCCCCCAATCCATTTTCCCTCCCCCTCCCCATTTGTTCCTCCCATTCCAACCCCCATCCATCTATAACTATCTAGTCTATTTCTCTTTCCTAGGGAGATCTATCTGACCCCCTACTCTCTTACTCTATATCTAGCCTCTGTGGTTCTATGGATTATAGTTTAAATCCACATATAATCAAGTACATATTTGTATTTGCAAATCTCATGATATTTTTCTAGTCCCATCGATTTACATGCAGATTTTATAATTTTATTTTGTTAATGGCTGAGCAATATTCCATTGTGTAAATGTACCACATTTTCTTGATCCACTCTTTTGTTGAGGAACATTTAGGCTGTTTCCAATTCTGGCTATTAAAATAGAACAAACATAGTCAAGTAAGTGTCTTTGTAGTAGAAACAAGCATCCTTTGGGTATGTGCCCAGGAATGGTATAGCTGGATTTTAAGGTAGATTGAGTCTAATAGTATCATCATTTTTAACATGAATGGATATGAAATTTTGCCAAGTGCATCATCTGAATCTAGGGAAATAATTATATTATTTTTCTCATAAACTATAAAAGTATGATGGCGGGACCTGCCCAACTTGGCCCCAGTTTGCGGCCATTCATCAGGCCCTACAGGAAGGCTCCCCTTTTCCAAGACTGCAAGCAGACCCTCCAGTCTCCACACCCTGCCCCCACACCCATTTGCTCAAGACCCCAGCCACTTCCTGAGAATCAGAGACCAGCCCCCAGCTTCCATCCTGCCCTGTAACTCCCACCTGGACCAGAGGTGAGTGCCTGGGGTCACACCCAGAGAGGCCAGCACCTGGGTCACAGCCTGGGGTACCAGCCACTCCAAGGAAGACCTGCCCAACTGGGCACCAGGTTCTGGCCATAGTGTAGGATCCCCCATCCCCACCAGGAAGGTTCCCCATCTCCAAGACCCTCTGGTGAACCCTACAACCTCCACGCCACGCCCCTACACAGCTACCAGAGATCCCAGCCACTTCCTGAGACTTAGAAACCAGCCCCCAGCTTCCATCCTGCCGCAGACCTCCCATCTGGACCAGAGGTGAGTGCCTGGGATTGTAATCAGAGAGGCAACCACCTCTGGGTCCCACCCCTGGGCACCAGCCATCCCAGGAGGACTTGCCCAACTTGGCCCCAGTTTCTGGCCATTCATCAGGCCATGCGGGAAGGCTCCCCTTTTCCAAGACTGCAGGCAGACCCTGCAGTTTCCACACCGTGCCCCCACACCCATTTGCCCAAGACCCCAGCCAATTCCTGAGACTCAGAGACCAGCACCCAGCTCCCATCTGCCCTGGAACTCCCATCTGGACCAGAGAGCCCCCAGCTACCATCTGCCCTAGAATTCCCATCTGGACCAGAACTTCCATCCTGTCCCAGAACTCCCATTTGGACAAGAGGAGCTCCCATCTGGACAAGATAGGGAGACCCCAGGGACTTCCTGAGACTCAGAGTCCAGCCCCCAGCTCCTATCCAGCCAGTACTCTCATCTGGACCAGAGCTCCCATCTGGACCAGAGCTTCCATCTGGAGCAGAGAGAGGCTCCCTAAATCTGTCAGCTCTCTCTGGACCAAGTATACTGATAAGACCAAGACAAACCCACAAGGAGATGGGCAGATGCCAAAGCAGAAGTACATACAACAAAATAAAGAGCAATACAGCATCACCAGAACCTAGCCCTTCTCCAACAGCTAGACCTGAACATCACAAAATGGAAGAAGGAGGAGGAGGACGAGAAGGAGGAGGAGGAGGAGGAGGAGGAGGAGGAGGAGGAGAAGAAGAAGAAGAAGAAGAAGAAGAAGAAGAAGAAGAAGAAGAAGAAGAAGAAAACAACATTATAAGTAACATCATGAAGGGGCTAGGGCCTTATATAGAAGAAATCAAAAATAAAGTGGAGGAACAGACAAATAAAAAATGGGAAGAATGCTATAAATAACTAGAGGAAAGGACAATTAAAGCAGAAGAAAACAATAAGTCCCTGAAAGAAAATCATTAAAAAGCAAGGGAAACAGTCCAAGACCTGAAGAGGGAAATAGAAAAAATGAAGAAGACACTAGCAGAAGGAATGCTGGAAATAGAAAATCTGAGTAAACAAACAGCAATTTCAGATGCAAGTATAACCAACAGAATGCAAGAGATGGAAGAAAGGATCTCTGGTGTTGAAGATACATTAGAAGAAATAGATTCATCAGTCAAAGAAAACACTAAAACCAACAAAGTCATGACCCAAAATGTCCAAGAAATTTGGGACACCATGAAAAGACCAAACCTACAAATAATAGGAATAGAGGAAGGAGAAGAATACCAACTCAAAGGCACAGAAAATATATTTAACAAGATCATAGAAGAAAACTTTCCCAACTTAAAGAAGGAAATGCCTATGATGATACAAGAAGCCTATAGAACACCAAACAGACTAGACCCCCAAAAAAGGTCCCCTCGCCACATAATAATTAAACAACTAAATGTACAGAATAAAGAAAGAATAAATTAAGGGCAGCAAAGGAAAAAGGCCAAGTGACTTATAAAGGCAAACCCATCAGAATAACACCCAATTTCTCAATGGAGACTTTGAAAGCCAGAAGGACATGGACAGATGTAATGCAGACACTAAGAGACCATGGATGCCAGCCTAGACTAATATACCCAGAAAAACTTTCAGTCATCATAGATGGAGTGAACAAAACCTTCCAAGACAAAACCAGATTTAAACAATACTTATCCACAAACCCAGCCCTACAGAAAGCACTAGGAGGAGAATTCCAACCTAAGGAAGGCAGATACACCCATGAAAACACAGGCAATAGATAAAACCACAGCAGTAAACGCCAAAGAAGAGAAGTACACACACACTACCACCAAAAAATAAAAATAATAACAGGAATGAACAATCACTGGTCATTAATATCCCTTAATATCAATGGACTTAGTTCACCTTTAAAAAGACACAGACTAACAGAATGGATACAAAAACAGGACCCATCTTTCTGCTGCATACAAGAAACACACCTCAAATTCAAAGACAGACACCTCCTAAGAATAAAAGGCTGGGAAAGGACTTTCCAATCAAATGGTCTTAAGAAGCAAGCTGGTGTAGCCATCCTAATATTCAGCAAAATAGACTTCAAACTAAAATCAATCAAAAGAGATGATGAAGGACATTACCTACTCATCACAGGAAAGATCCACCAAGATGAAGGCTCAATTCTAAACATTTATGCCCCAAACACAAGGGCACCCACATATGTAAAAGAAACATTACTAAAGCTTAAATCACACATAAAACCCCACACATTAATAGTGGGAGACTTCAATACCCCACTTTCACCTCTGGACAGATCGGCCAAATTGAAACTTACCAGAAACATAATGGTCTTAACTGATGTTATGGCTCAAATGGATTTAATTGATATCTACAGAACATTCCACCCAAACAAAAAAGAATATACCTTCTTCTCAGCACCCCATGGAACCTTCTCTAAAATCGACCACATACTTGGCCACAAAGCAAATCTCAACAGATACAAAACAATTGGAATAGCCTCCTGTGTTCTATCGGACCACCATGGTTTAAAGTTAGATTTCAACAAAACAAAACAAAACAAAATCTACAGAAATCCTACAATCTCATGGAAACTGAATAATGCTCAACTGAATCACCAATGGGTTAAGGAAGAAATAAAGAAATAAAGACTTCCTAGAGATCAATGAAAATGAATACACCACATACCCAAATTTATGGGACACTATGATAGCAGTGCTAAGAGGGAAGTTCATAGCACTAAATGCCCACATAAAGAAGCTGGCGAACTCTCATGCTAGTGACTTGACAGTACACCTGAAAGCCCTTGAACAGGAAGAAGCAAAGTCTCCCAGGAGGAACAGATGTCAGGAAATTATCAAATTGAGAGCTGAAATCAATAAAATAGAAATAAAGAGAACAATACAAAGGATTAATGAAACAAAGTGTTGGTTCTTTGAGAAGATCAACAAGATAGACAAGCCCTTATCCAAACTAACCAAAAGACAGAGAGAGAGCATCCAAATTAACAAAATCAGAAATGAAAAGGGGGACATAACAACAGACAATGAGGAAATCCAGTGAATCATCAGGTCACACTTCAAAAACCTCTACTCCACAAAACTGGAAAATCTAAAAGAAATGGATAATTCTCTGGATAGGTACCATATACCAAAGTTAAATCAAGACCAGATAAAACATTTAAATAGTCCAATAACCCCTAAGGAAATAGAATCAGTCATTAAAAGTCTCCCAACCAAAAAAAGCCCAGGACCAGATGGTTTCACTGCAGAATTCTTAGAGATCTTCAAAGAAGACTTAATACCAATACTCTTTAAATTGTTCCACATAATAGAAGCAGAAAGTATATTACCAAACTCCTTCTATGAGGCTACAATTACCCTGATTCCTAAACCAAACAAAGATGCAACAAAGAAAGAGAACTACACACTGATCACCTTAATGAACATTGATGCAAAAATACTCAATAAAATTCTGGCAAACAGACTCCAAGAACACATCAAAACAATTATCCACCATGATCAAGTAAGCTTCATCCCAGGGATGCAAGGGTGGTTCAACATATGAAAATTCGTCAATGTAAGACACCATATAAACAAACGCAAAGAAAAAAACACATGATCATGTCACTAGATGCAGAAAAGGCATTTGACAAAATCCAACACCCCTTCATGATAAAGGTCTTGGAGTGATCAGCAATACAGGGAACATACCTAAACATAATAAAGGCAACCTACAGCAAGCCAACAGCCAACATCAAATTAAATGGAGAGAAACTCAAAGCAATACCACTAAACTCAGGAACAAGGCAAGGCTGTCCCCTCTCCCCATACTTATTCAATACAGTACTTGAAGTTCTAGCCAGAGCTATAAGACAACATAAGGAGATTAAGGGGATACAAATTGGAAAGGAAGAAGTCAAGCTCTCCCTCTTTGCAGATGACATAATAGTATACATGAGTGACCCCAAAAATTCAACCAAGGAACTGATACAGCTAATAAAAACCTTCAGCAACATAGCAGGATACAAGATCAACTCAAAAAAAATCAGTAGCCCTCCTATATACAATAGACAAACAAGCTGAGAAGGAAATCAGAGATACATCACCCTTCACAATAGCCACAAAGGATATAACTAAGCATATGAAGGACCTATATGACAAGAACTTTAAGTCCCTGAAAAAAGAAATTGAAGAAGATGTCAGAAAATGGAAAGATCTCCCTAGCTCATGGATAGGCAGGATTAACAAAGTAAAAATGGTGATCTTACCAAAAGCAATCTACATATTCAATGCAATCCCCATCCAATTACCAACACAATTCTTCAGAGACCTGGAAAGAATAATACTCAACTTCATATGGAAAAATAAAAAACCCAGGATAGCCAAAAGAATCCTGTATAATAAAACAACCTCTGAAGGCATCACAATCCCTGACCTCAAGCTCTACTATAGAGCTACTGTAATAAAAACAGCTTGGTACTGGCATAAAAAACGACATGTGGACCAATGGAATCAAATTGAAGACCCTGACATTAACTTGTTAGGGACCAGGATGTCAGGAACCAAACATGAACCATGGAAAGTACTAGCTAGACCAGAGAACAAGTCATAAGCCCCTTCCCAGAGCAGTAACCAGAGGCCTCCAAAGATAAGAGAACATCCCACAGTCAGGTGCCATGACAACTGAACATAAAGAGCATTCCAGGGTCAGGTAGCCTAGCAACAGAATAAACTGCCCCTGACAGTAACCTTAGCCACATCTCACAGTTGCACGATCTGCCTCACATGTCTTGCACCCCTTCCATGTTCTACACGCCCCTTTTCCCTTTCTCTCATTCCTGCCCTTTCCCCTCCTACGCTATATAAGCTATTGGTGAAATTTTAAGGCCACTCCACATAGTTAAAAGGGAGGTTTATTTTGTGGGGTAACTTACAAATGAAGGGGTAGGTTGCAGGGTCTGGCAAAGGTATAGTGCAGCCGGCAGTGTTCTCTGGAGAACTCTGCTCGGTCTACCTCCTGCGTCCAGGGTCCCCGAACCAAGAGAGCGACCTCCTCTTCATCCTCGGTCTTCTGCTCCCCCCTCTGCCCCGCCTTGTGGGCGTGATCATTACTGAAGCCTCAATGGGGGTTGGAACTTCCAGGCCAATGCTGGGATGGCTATCCACTACATCTCCCCCTTTTGTCTAAATAAGAAAGTTCTAACCTAATACAAGACTATATACAAAGAGATGGTTATCAAATATTGTCCAGGAGTAATGAAGGATAATGACTTAGATAAGTTGGAATTACAATAAGTGCAAACAATATCAAGCAAAAAACACATAATAAAATCCAGGGAAGTCTAGGGCATGGGTAGGTGGCATGTTACAAGGATCATTCCAAAAGGTGTACTATCCTAAAGAACCTGAGTCTAATACTTAATGTATTCTATCTAAGATATTATATATATATATATATATATACTAAGTTGTAACTATAACTGTTAATCTCCAACCTCATCAAAGACCTGAGAAGGAATATAATAATACCTGAGAAATGGGAGAAGGACGCAAGCAACTTTCAGGAGTCTTGCAAGAGTAGACAGAGACAGCTAGCAGCCTGGACAGTCACCTAATGTTTCTCAGTATCGTTGGTGCATTCAAATTGGCTACAGGCCTAGAGTATCTGACAGACCATTTTCAGGAGCAGGAATTCTGAAAGACCATCTTACCCTTTCTTGGCAAAGTATGGTGGTCGTTTTCCTTGTGTCCCACTTGTCCAGAAAGGACAGCATTTGTACTGTCAGCAGTTGAGGCAAGGGCAGTTCTTTGCCCAGTAGGCCATTTTGTGCCAAGAAGACAAATTTCCAAATGGAAATGTCTTACAAGCCCAACATTCTCTCGGGATCAAATTGGTGCTGCTAGGAGCAATTGTGTCTCACGTCAACAGAATTCTAAATTATTTAAATGCCATATTCTCTAGGTCCATGAAGTGTTTGAAGATTACCTGTCCATCTGACCTATGTATTTATAAATCTGGATAACCTAACCCTCTTGGTTCTCGGTCTTCCGCTCCCCCCTCTGCCCCGCCTTGTGGGCGTGATCATTACTGAAGCCTCAATGGGGGTTGGAACTTCCAGGCCAATGCTGGGATGGCTATCTACTACAATAAGCCATGTGGAGAGAAATAAAAATTGGTGGCTTGATCAGAATACTGTCTTGCTGCTGTCTCTTATGTTGCCCTTCCCTTTAATTCTCTCCCACAGGTGGGTCGCCCCTGTTGAAACCCCGCTGGCCGGGGCATCTGGCGCCCAACGTGCAGCTCGACCCTTGCCTTGTTGGGAGTTGAACGTCTTTCTCCAGGAAAGTCCAGACGTCTGGTGGAGATTTGAAGCGATCGCCCATTGAGACCACCCGACTCGGCATCCTGGTGATCCGGGGGAAAGCGGGAAAGATGAGGTGAGCATGAGCTATAGACTTCACCATGGGACAGGGAACTTCTCAGGACTTGTTCTTAAAGGGCATTAAAGATGCCCTCCAGACACAAGGGATAAGGGATCGTAATAAAAAGACCTCATAAAATTCTTTAGTCACTTAGAGAATTGTTGTAACTGTTTTCCCCAAAAAGGGATGATTATTGAAAAATGCTGAAGAAAAGAGAGAAAGAAAGAGAGAGAGAGAAGGCAGCCAGCAGCTCTGGCAGGGTGTTAGTTGTGCAGTGTGCGGGATGTTTGTTTGTTTGTTTGTTTGTTTGTGTATATTTGTATATGTGTGTGTGCTGTGTGCTGTTTGTGTGTATGTCTGTACACGCATGTGGTGAAAGGCGGAGGGAGGGAAGGAGCTGGGAGGGCGGAGGAATGAGAGCGTGTGGCGCCTGTCCATGGCTCCTTCGCCTGGGCGGAAAGAGCCGAGCCAGCCCCAGTGCTCCATTAAAATGGCGCAGTGGCAGCGGTGGTGGCAAGGGCTGCAGTGTCTGGTCGGTGGTGAAGTGACCTTGTTGCTTCTTTCCCCACAGCTCCTTTTACCCTTGCATTGCTTGAAAACCAGAGCGAGGCTTGGTTTCTGAGTACGTCCGCCTTTGTGCAGGAGTTGGCTCTGCCCACGCCATCAGTCTGGCTATTGGTGCAGCCCTGAAGTCAATGGGTGCCCAAGAATTGAGATCCCAACAAAGTCGTCTTTGCTTCTCCTGTAAACAACTGGGACATTTTGCGAGGGAATGCCCCAAGCGGATCCCTGCCCCCTCGGGGGGCACAGCCATGGTGCCCCAGCTCAGGGTCACCACTCGGCTGCTACCAACCACCCCACGTCCTAGATGTGGCCATGGTTTTCATTGGGCGAGGGAATGTAAATCTAAAACCGATGCTCATGGTCGCCCGCTCCCTCCCCGCCTGTCGGGAAACTTTCTTCGGGGCCAGCCCCCGGCCCCTCCGCTCTGGGGAGTGCTCCATGGGGCCTCGCAGGCCACTCCCCAACTGTCTGCTCCCTCCAACAGGCAACTCCAGGCAGCGCAGGACTGGACCTCTGTGCCGCCACTGACACAATACTAGATCCATTACAGGGCCCCCAGGTCATCCCTACTGGGATTTGGGGCCCCCTGGCCCCAGACACCCATGCCCTTATCCTTGGCCATGCCTCGTCCACCTTAAAAGGTGTCCAGATCTACCCCAGAATTATTGATAATGACTATACAGGAGAGATTAAGATTTTGTCCTCGGCACTCCAGGGTCTTGTTGCCATCTCCCATGGCACCCGCCTTGCCCACCTGGTTACTTTCCCTGCGCTTTCTTCTGATAACCCCATTCAGTCTGCCCAGCCCAGAGGAGCTACTCAGATTGGCTCATCATAGGCTTATTGGCTTCAGCCTATTTCTCACTCTTGATCCACACTTACCCTTAAACTAGATGGTAAAATGATCTGACAAATGGATGTTACACATGTTCCCGACTTTGGTAGACAAAAATATCTCCATGTTTCTGTTGATACGTTCAGTGGTTTTATTTTTGGTGAGGCCGTCAAGGATGTTATTGCTCACCTCCTGGTCTGCTTTTCTACTTTGGGTGTCCTGAAACACATAAAAACAGACAATGGCCCAGCCTACACAAGTGGAGGACTTAAACGGTTCCTCCAACAATTTGAGATCTCTGACACTACTGGTATTCCTTATAACCCTCAAGGTCAGGGCATTGTAGAACGAGCCCACCAGACCTTAAAAACATGGCTCTCTCGATTAAAGATGTCCAAGCTTTCCTTTGTCTCCCCCTGAGACCGCCTGAGCCATTCTCTTTGTCCTTAACTTCCTCACCCTGGATGGTGAAGGTCGATCAGCAGCTGACCGCCATTGGCACCCCTCAGCAGACGCCAGTCGCCCTTTGGCCATGTGGCGAGACCCCCTTACAAGCGTTTGGAATGGTCCAGATCCTGTACTTATCTGGGGCGATGGCTCTGCTTGCATCCTTGATCAGGCACGTGACGCCCCATGCTGGCTCCCTGAATTCCTGGTACAATCTGTAAATTTACCTAACATTCCCAGGGGACAGGCTGCTCCCCCTGAGGACTCTCCTTCTTCTCTTTCAGATGCTAAAGCTACCATCAAAGACCAAGACCTCAAAGAGATGGAGATCACCCACGAAGCTGCCCATTGTGAGTCAGCTGGCTGCCTGGGGTCTCATACTCCTCCTCCTGAGCCACAGCCTCTCTAGCCCATCCTAAAACACCAATTGCCACCAGCCCCTAAACCATACCTGGCAGGTGCTGACAGATGACAGGATGTCATCTGGCAAACCTCCCTAGTCACCCTTGGCCCTTGGTAGTCAGACCTGTTTCTGGACCTCTGTAAGCTCGCATCAGGCTCTACAGCCCCTTGGAGTCTAGAAAACGACTTCCCGCCTCCCCACACACTGCCTAACTACCCCCTACAGGTCTGTGCCCCACCTGGATGTAGCAACGCCTTCTGTCACTCCCGCCTCACTAGGCCCACCCTCCATGTCTGCCCTGGTTACCATCATCCCCGCTCGAGTCATTACACCTGTGGTGGTTGCCCTGAGCACCATTGCAAGGCCTGGAGCTGTGAAACCACTGGTGATACATACTGGGGCCCTTCCTCATCCTGGGACCTTATAACTGTTAGGGCCAATTACTCCCACCTTAAGAATCCCTGGACTACTAGACCTGAGTGCATTAATTGATGGTGTCATCCTCTTAGGATCCGATTTACTGACCCTGGAAAGAAGGCTACCAATTGGGAGCGGGGCTATGAATGGGGCCTTTTACTCCACCAAGATGGCCATAATTCAGGTGTCACCTTCTTCATCAAATTTTTAAAACAGCCTGTTAATTCCCCTAATGCTATTGCCATCGGTCCCAACTCTTTTCTTGGCAACAATGATTTTCCTACAACCAATATATCTCAGACATCCATGGGTTTTTCTCCCACGTTCCCACCTCCCCCACCAACTACCAAAGATATGATTACCACCCTTATCGCAAAAACCTACCAGGTACTCAATACCTCCAAGCCTGATTAGGTTGACTCCTGCTGGCTTTGCTATCATTCTGCCCCACCATTTTATGAAGGAGTGGCTGTTGATTTAGATTTCTCCCTAACCACTGACCCACATGATTGTCGCTGGCAACAGCCACCCACATCTCGCCTTACACTCTCCCAAGTTATGGGCTCAGGCCGCTGCCTTGTTACCCAAGGCGCTATCATTCCTCCTGTTTATCAACCACTTTGCAATGTCACAGACAACCCTAAGTACCTACCTTAAGTCTGGATATCTTCTCCCTGCCAATGATACTTGGTGGGCCTGTACTGATGGCCTAACACCATGCATTTCTCTTCATTTAAATAATCCCTCTGCCCCCTTATTTTGCATATTGGTTCAGCTTATCCCTAGGCTAACCTATTATTGTCCAGATCAATTCTCCAAAAGATGGGAAGAGAAGACTCTAGCAGAAACAGCTGCCCTCGCGCCTCCCCCATCGCTCGAAAAGGGGGCCTGTGACTGCAGTCACTTTAGCCATCCTCCTGGGGGTGGGGGCTGTAGGGGCCAGTACGGGCATAACCTCCCTGGTCTTATCTAATCAACATTATTCAGAGCTTAGAATTTCCATAGATGAAGATATAGCACAGCTCGAGCAAGGCATTTCCGCCTTTGAATCCTCCCTCACTTCCCTTTCAGAGGTGGTCCTCCAAAACTGCTGAGGGCTTGAACTCCTCTTTCTACAGCAAGGAGGCCTCTGTGACACTCTTAAGGAAGAGTGTTGCTTCTATACTGATCACACAGGAGTAGCAAGAGATAGCATGGCTAAGGTCTGTGAAGGCTTAGAGAAGCACAAAAAAGAAAGGGACCAAGAGCTAGGCTGGTTCCAAAATTGGTTCTCTGCATCTTCCTGGCTAACCACCCTTTTGCCGTCCCTCCTGGGACCCTTGGTTGGCCTCATTCTTGTCTTGACATTCGGCCCTTGGGCTTTGTCTTGACTAACTCAATTTGTGCGCAGTCAGCTGGCTGAACTTCAGGCAAAACAAATTCAGGTTCATTACCATCACCTAGACCTCTGTGAATGTTCTCAATGAACCAAATACAGACTCCATATTAGCACAGACCCCTCTGCCCAGGGGAGGATGTGCCTGGGAGCTGGAGACCACTGCCTAGGGGATTGAGGGTGCAGCTGGGACTGCGGAAGGCAGGGAGACTAAAGTGCTCCACCATCCTGGGTGCCTTGGATGACATGCTCTATTGCACGATGGTTATGCAGACCCTATACTCTTCCCTCCCAGATTAAAACCTGCCCCCTGTAAAAAACTGCATCGTTCCAGCTTCCTTCGGGACATGTGGGGATGCCTACATGAACCAAATGATTAACAAAGGAACTCAAACTTAACAGGGATGGAGCCTCTGTCACCCCTCCCCCATCATGGCAAAAGATTTGGGCCTCCTTTCTTTGTTTTGCTATATGTATAGAAGGGGGAGATGTTAGGGACCAGGATGTCAGGAACCAAAAATGAACCATGGAAAGTACTAGCTAGACCAGAGAACAAGTCATAAGCCCCTTCCCAGAGCAGTAACCAGAGGCCTCCAAGATAAGAGAACATCCCACAGTCAGGTGCCATGACAACCGAACATAAAGAGCATTCCAGGGTCAGGTAGCCTAGCAACAGAATAAACTGTCCCTGACCAGTGACCTTAGCCACATCTCACAGTTGCACAATCTGCCTCAGATGCCTTGCACCCCTTCCATGTTCTACATGCCCCTTTTCCCTTTCCCTCCTTCCTGCCCCTTCCCCTCCTATGCTATATAAGCCATGTGGAGAGAAATAAAGATTGGTGGCTTGATCAGAATACTGTCTTGCTGCTGTCTCTTGTGCCGCCCTTCCCTTTCATTCTCTCCCACAGGTAGGTCGCCCCTGTTGAAACCCCACTGGCCAGGGCATTAACCTGCACACCTATGAACATATAAGGCTTGACAAAGAAGCCAAAAATGTACAATGGAAAAAAGAAAGCACTTTCAACAAATGGTGCTGGCATAACTGGATGTCAATGTGAGAAGGCTGCAAATAGATCCATATCTGTCACCGTGCACAAAACTTAAGTCCAAGTGGATAAAAGACCTCAACATAAATCCAGTTACTCTGAACATGATAGAAGAGAAAGTAGGAAGTACTCTTGAATGCATTGGCACCAGAGATCACTTTCTAAATATAACACCAGTAGCACAGACACTGAGAGAAACAATCAATCAATGGGACCTGTTGAAACTGAGAAGCTTTTGTAGAGCAAAGGACACAGTCAACAAGACAAAGCGACAGCCTATAGAATGGGAAAATGACTTCACCAACTCCACATCTGACAGAGGGCTAATATCCAGAATATATAAAGAACTCAAGAAATTAGACATCAAAATGCCCAACAGTCCAATTAAGAAATGGGCTATAGAACTAAACAGAGAATTCTCCACAGAGGAACTTCAAATGGCTGAAAGACATTTAAGGAATTGCTCAACATCCCTAATTATCCAGGAAATGCAAATCAAAACGACTCTGAGATACCACCTTACACCTGTCAGAATGGCTAAGATCAAAAGCACAGAAGACAGCTTATGCTGGAGAGAATGTGGAGCAAGGGAAACTCTCCTACACTGTTGGTGGGAATGCAAGCTTGTACAGCCACTTTGTAAATCAATATGGTGCTTTTTTAGAAAATTGGGAATCCACCTCCCCCAAGACCCAGCTGTAGCACTCTTGGGCATATACCCAAGGAATGCTCAATCATACCACAAGGGCATTTGCTCAGCTATGTTCATATCAGCATTGTTTGTAATAGCCAGAACCTGGAAACAACCTAGATGCCCTTCAACTGAAGAATGGATAAAGAAAATATGGTACATATACACAATGGAGTACTACTCAGCAGAGAAAAACAATGACATCATGAGGTTTGCAGGCAAATGGATGGATCTAGAAAAAATTCATCCTGAGTGAGGTAACCCAGACTCAGAAGGACAAACATGGTATGTACTCACTCATAGGAGGATACTAGATGTAAAACAAAGATGACTAGATTGCTACACAACTCCAGGGAGGCTACCTAGAAAATGGGACCTTAGGAAAGACACAGGGATCACCCAATGACAGAGAAATGGATGAGATCTACATGAACAACCTGGACGACAGTGGGAGTAATGAAGAGCAAGATTTGAGGGAAAGAAAGCTTAGGGGAGCAGGAGATCCTAGCTGGATCAAGAACAGAAAGGGAGAATAAGGAATAACAGACCATGATAAATGAAGACCACATGAGAACAGGAATAGGCAGAGTGCTTGAGAGGTCCGCTGAAATCCACAATAATACATCCTCTGTAAACTGCTGGCAATGGTCGAGAGAAAGCCTGATCTGACTTGGTCTGGTGATCAGATGGCCAAACACCCTAATTGTCATACTGGAACTCTCATCCAATAACTGATTGAAGTGTATGCAGAGATCATCAGCCAGGCCCCAGGTGGAGCTCCAGGTGTCCAATTGTCGAGAAAGAGGAGGGACTGTAAGAGTGTGTATTGTTGAGACCAAGATTGGAAAAGAACAGGGACAAATAGCCAATCGAATTATGAACCAAAGGCTGTGGAGCCCCCAACTGGATCAGGCCCTCTGAATAGCTTGATCTGTTTGGGAGGCACCCAGGCTGTGGGACTTCGACCTGTCCTTAGTGAATGAGCTGGCTGTTTGGAACCTTGGGCTTACACAGGGACACTTTGCTCAGCCTGGAAGGAGGGGACTGGACCTACCTATATTGAATCCACCAGGTTTAAATGAATCCCCAGGGGAGTCTTGGCCCTGAAGGAGAAGGGAATGGAGGGGAGGGGATGGGGGGAAGGTGAGGGTGGGGGCTGGACAGGGGAGGACAGGGAACCCATGGCTGATGTGTAAAATTAAAACACAAATATAAAAATAAAAAAAAAATGATGGCTTGTGCAAATGGATTGCTTAGTATTGATCCTTCATTTATTTTTGGAATAACATTATCTCATCATGATCATAGTTTATTTTTTGTTTGTCTTCTTGCTTTTTTAAAGTTTTTTGGACAGGGTCTTACTATATAGCACTGGATGTCCTAGAATGTAGTATGCAGATCAGGGTGACCTCAAAACCACAGAGATCTGCCCCCTAAGTGCAAAACTAAAGATGTGTACCACAATGGTGGTTTGAAGAATAATGGCCCCCATAGACTCATGTTTGAATGCTTGGTCACCAGGGAGTGGCACTATTAGGAAGTGGGAACTTGTTAGAGAAAGTGTGTCACTCGGGTGGGCTTAGAGGTTTCAAATGCTCAAGCCAGGTCCAGTGTCACTCTCTCTTCCTGCTGCCTGCTGATCTGGATATAAAACTCTCAGCTCCTCCAACACCAAATCTGCCTGCATGCTGCCATGCTCCCCACCTTTGATGACAATGAACTAAACCTCTGAAGTGTAAGCAAGCCCCAATTAAACATTTTCTTTTATAAAAGTTGCTGTGGTCATGGTGTCTCTTCACAGCAATAGTAACCCTAACTAAGACAACCACATAATTTCTTAAATGCAATACAGTATTGAATTTTATTGGCTGATATCATAAGATACTACACAAAAACTAAATCTAACCCATCTGTGATTTCTGTTACGTTTTAATCATTTTAATTTGGGGAACACTATTATGAACATTGTTTAGAAAAAGTGGAGAAATTTTCATACTTTTTAATATTCCAGTTTAGGTAAATTGGGATTTCTTTAACATTTGTATAGTGATTCCCTGAAGCCCTCTGGCCTATGGAAGGAGGAAGAACTCATGATTTCTCCATTTGTCCTGGTGGTACAACCTATTTATGATTTCCGTATGTACCAAATCAGTTTGCTGGGCTGTAATTTTCTTTCTGTCATGTTTTTGGGAGATTGCTCAGGTCACAAAGCTTAGTGCTCATGCTATAGCTGAGGGTGGAGTTGTTCCCTGCTTGGAGGCTTCAAAACACCATAATCATCATGGGTGTGAAATATGATATAGGAAAGAACTAAGGCACCAGTTTATCAACTTGCTACCCATAAAACAAGTGAGTGAGTCTGTCTCATATCAGACAGTATCCACCTTACCACACAGTGCCCAACAAAGGACAGCCAAACCAGCTCCACCTAGGAAGAACATCCAGTCAATCCAAGAAAGACAATTATAACAAATTCATATCAATTATGAAGTTAATAATTTGGGGTGGTTTGAAATAAAGCACAAGCTAAGTGAAAGAAAAAAAAGACATTAAGACAAATCACAAAATTCTATCCTACTATCTAAATAGAGAAGTCCTGTGAACAGACCTGCCCAGGAATCCTGGAGAACTATTCCTGATTGGCATCTACAGCTAAATCTATCACAGAAGTGTTCCCAATCTTATCCTTCCCACTCCCTGCCCCATCAGAAAACAGAATTCTGCCCGATACCAACTTCTTCTGATGGATTTTAGGGTTTAGCCTTCTCAGTGCTTATATGCATTCAGTCCTTGAAAGTTAATATGTACTGAATTGTACACCCTCAAAATTTGTAGTAAGGCTTTGTTGTAGATATGGTTCCGTGGTAGAGTGCTTGCCAAAATGCACAAGGCCCCAAGTTTGCTTCTCCACACAAAAAAAAAAAAAAAAAAAAACTGTACTAAATCCCTCTACCCCAATGCCTTGGATTGCTATAATATTTTTGAGATTGGATTCTCACAGAGAAATGATTAAAGTAAAATGAGGTAATTACATCCAGGCTTATCAGCATGGTTTATAGGGAGGACACTGGGACACAGACGTACACAAGAGAGAAAACATATAAGGCCATTTGGGGAAAATGGTTATCAGCCAGCCAAGGAGAGATATCCTGGGAGAAACCAACCTGCTGGTAGCTTAAAATCTGGCTTCCAACCACCAGAATAAATTTCCAGTTTGTCAACTGACTATTATGCTCTGTCTCAGAAACCATAGCCAGTGTCAAAGTACCGTGTACATCCCATGGTCAGTAACATGGGCATCGTTCTGGCCCTATAGTGACACATGTACATCCACTTTCCTTTGTTCACACAAGTAAATAAAGAATATATACTGAGGAAAAACCACTCTACATAAAAATCAGTTTCAATAAACAAAGTATTGCTTCCACACATTTTTCTGGAAATCAATAGGAAAAGTTACAGCAGTAATAAGAAATAGTGGTAACAGTAATCGTAAATATGTTAATAAAAATTGAAATTGGTTTCTGAGTACAAACTTTTCCTCCATGCTGCATTGACAGATCTATATTGCTTGAAGCCACTAAGTTTGTGATTATTTGTTCTGGTAGCAATAGGTAACTAGCATGACACAGTGAGACACATCTCCTAACAATCAGATCAGCAAACGCGATCTCATTTTTAACCCTCCACATTCAATGCAGTTATTCCCATTCACTCTGTTCTACAGATGGGAAAATGGATGCCCAGAGAATAGGTACCTCACCTAAATGGTGTCAGCAAACACCAAGGCTAGCTTTGGGCAAGGACCTTATTTCCCGTGTTCTCTCTTCCCTGGAGGGCATACTCGTGAGTGTGAGTTGTGTGTGTGTGTGTGTGTGTGTGTTTAATTTACTCTTCTTCAGTTAGTTTATAATTAAGAGGAGTAAATGCAAGCACAGTTTCATGTAACACGACTGCTAAGGTTGGAAATGATTTTACAGCTTGCCCTAAGAGGAGGCTAGACCTATAATCAGTGTAAGATAAATTATCTTTATCTTTCACAGAAATTACTATAATCAAAACTGTTCACATGTCTCACTGATGCTGACCTGATTTTTAATGGCTTGTATTTCAAACTTGAGCTAAGCCACAAACCAAATATAAAATGGAAAATGAAGACAAGTGTGTTATCCATGGGAATTTCCAGGTCACCTAGTGCTAACAATTTTATGTTCAGAAAGTACGATCTGTTTTCCCCATATTATAAAATAATATAAATTTTTACTTTCACAGATTATTCAGGTTGTAGTGAATATAAAAACCTCAAATCTCTACAGAACTTAATAAAAGATGTGATAAATCAAGGCTAATTGTAAAAACAATAAGAATCACTTAAATACTGTCAACCACATTAACACGTTCTGAAGAAGTTCTGTTACCACCACATCTTCCTTATTGAATCTGAAGGATTTATTCAATTTCAGGTATAAGAACAGCATCTTAAACTGTGGCAAGTGAGAAGTCACCAGTACACCAAGTGTGACTAGAGGCTGGAAAGGGCAAAGAGTAAGTCCTCCTCAGTTTCCAGAGGATGGTCCTACCACACCTGCCCAAGCCCCCTGACACCAAGCAGGATGCCTCCAGAATGCTGAGATGACAAATGTGTGTTACTGTAAGCCACTAGTTTATGGTTGTTTCAGGAGTGATGGGAAATTAACACAACTACAGAAGAGTACATCATACACTAAGCAGATGGCAAAAATGAAATAGTCTGAGTTCTCATGTTTGCAGAGTAAATGAGGATTCTCAGCACTGATGACAGAAATCATGAGTGTGGGAAACTGTGTGGGTTAGTCTTTGTGAACGTGACACCTCAGAAGAAGGATTTTAATTGAGGAGTTGTCTCCATTAGATTTGCCTCTGGAAATCTCTGTGGGTCTTTTTCTTGATTAATGATTGATGTGGGAGCGCCCAGTATTTTCTTGATTGCTGATGGACGTGAGAGGGCCTAACCTAGTATGAGTGGTACACCATCTGAGCATATGGGTCTGACTGTATAAAAAAGCAAACTGAGCACACTGTAGAGATCAAGCCAGTAGCTACCATTCCCCTATGGTCTCTGCTTCAGTTTCTCTCTCCAGGTTCCTGCCTTGGTTTCCCTCAATGATGGATAGTGATGTGGAAATGTAAACTAATAATCCTCTTATTTCCCAGGTTCCTTTTAGCCATGATAGTTATCACAACAGCAGAAGGCAAACGATGACCTAGCACAGTGAAAGTGTACATATTTCCCCATATATATATATCTTCTAGAGATAATCTTGCATGATGAATTTAATAGCAGCAGTGTTTGTGACAACAAAAATATCGTACCCTAAATGTCAACATAGGGCTTACTGGGCAGACTCATGAAATGGGTTACCATATTCTTGAGAAAGGGAGTAGACAAGAGCCATACACTTCATCTGGATGAATATTTAATTAAATGGACATGGAAGGAATCTAATGATAAAAATTCATTTACATGAATTAAAAACATAAAAACAATAAAAAGAAAGAGGGTGTATATTCATGCTAAAAGAATAAGTGAACACAAGGGAATGAGTAACACTGACATCAGAAAGTTACTCTGAAACAGGCAGGGCAAGGCAAGACTTCAAAGAGATGGAAGTTGTCATCAATAGCATCCAAATTTGTATGATTCCCTTTTTCATAATAATAAGCAGTACATAGCTATATGACTACATAATAGCTAAAATCAGACTGAAAGAGAAAAGCTTCAAATTGTAAAGTTCATCTTTGTAGAACCATTTTGTTTTAAAGGATACATAGATGTGGATTCGAAGATCTTGTGACCTCATCTGTTTTGACTAGAATATTATTTCTCTGGATATGTTGATAATAGGTGGCTTCATTAGAGTTACTATTTCTGTTGTGAAATACTATGACCAAAGCAGCTTGTGGAGGAAAGGGTTCATTTGGCTTACACTTCCACATCACTGTTCATCATCAAAGGGAGTCAGAACAGAAACCCAAACAGGGCAGGAACCTGGAGGCAGGAGCTGCTTACTGGCTTGCTCCTCATGGCTTTCTCAGCCTGCTTTCTTATGGAACCCAAGATCACAAGCCCAAGGATGGCACCACCCGCAAAGGGCTGGGCCCTCCCCTATTGATCACTAATTGAGAAAATGCCCAACAGGCCAGCCAACAGCCTGACCTTATAGATGCATTTTCTCAATTGAGGTTCCCTTCTCTCAGACAACTTTAGCTTCTGTCAAGCTGATATAAAACCATCCAGCACAGTGGACATCTGCCACTTGTGTAGAAGTGGTGAGACCTGGGAGAATGGAACCAAGTAATTAGGCAGACTAAAGTCTCATGCAATAGCCAACTTTATTCAGAGCTTCAGACAATTTCTACACTGATGGTTAAGAAGAGTCACGTGAGTAAAGTTCTCATGAATTCAAGCTGTATACAATCACAAGGATTGTATACAATCCTTATTGTGGCTACAAATGGCAGACATGGTTTTCCATAGAGGCATATAAAGGATATTTTAAACATTCAATTGAAATACAACAACAAACAATAATGAGCAATCCGAAATAAACTCATCCACTACATTTGAGAGGAGCATGAAAACACATTCCAAAAACAATTCTGTGTGAAGAAACTGAGGTCATAAGTGATAAGATAAAAAGGCAGATTATTGAATCTACTTTATAAATGCAACTACTAGTTTTAAATATTTTATACTGGATTGGATTTTTGTATATTGTACACCAACTATGTATATTGATACCAATTTGAGATTGATTTTGTTAGAAAATACTGTACATATATTTCTAATGTTGTTCAAAGTATTGTACCTATACGGTTTATTTAACAATGTAATGCAATTTGCTAATCCTTGAAAGTTATTATTACCAACTAATTAGGATATAAAGAAATGAAAGTTAGTAGTTAGTCATTACAACAAAAGGTCAAGCAGAGATATATTTTAGATAGGTCATCTTCAAACACTTCAGAGATCTACAGAATATGGCATTTAAGATGTTTTAATAACATAGATTTTTTTTCTTTTTTTATGACTATGAGACATGTCTGATCCTGACAGCACCAATCTATTTCAGAGAAGATGATGGGAATTAAGAAACTCTACATGGAATTTACTTTCATTGTGGCAAAGTTAGCCACTGCTAGAAAATGACCTTGCATCAACTACTGACTGTAGGCTGTCCAAAATGGATAAGCAGTACACAAAACAAAGAACTGCTGATCCTTAACAAGACAAGGTAGTAAAGCTCTTTAGAAAATCCTGCTTCACAGAGGAGTCTGTCAGATATGCTAAGCCTGTAGGCCAAAGATGATGCCTCAAGATTGCAGAGAAACCTCAGGTGACTGTCTAGGCAGCAGGCTGTTTCTGTCATAACTAAAATTTTTTGGAATTTGCTTGTTTGCACTTTCTGTTTAACTAGGTAATAATATTTCCTTCTCAGATATCTGAGGGAGTTGAAGACTGGATAGTTATAGTTATAGTTTTCCTTGTTAACAAATTCAGAAAAAGTCACTAAGAGGTGTAAAGTGTATAAGTTTGAAAGACATTAAAAGATAGTTTTCCATTGGTGATACAAGGTAGGATAGAAAGTGAATTAGGTATGTTTTAAACTCACCAAAATAGGATAGATAATGGAATATTTTTGCTGAATGTGTCAAATGCAAATGGACTAGACATTGTTGATGTTTTATTGCATGTATATATTGTATATAGTTATTGTACTTATTGTTTATAGTTTTTCTGATATTCATAACTTGTTAATATTAGCAAAAAAGGGGGGAATGTGGTAATATTTTATCTGTGTACCCCAATAAAGCTTATATGAGGATCACAGAAAAAAGTCAGCCACTATAGTAAACATGGAAGTCAGACAATGGTAGCACACACCTTTAATCCTTGAGTTCAAGAGGTAGAGATCCATCTGGATCTCTGTGAGTTCAAGGCCACACTGGGAACAGAGCCAGGCATGGTGACATAAGACTTATTTTCTTGGAATATTCTTAGAAGCATTCTGGATGGGAGAAGAGTCACTCACCTCTTGGTCTAATGAGAGCTGGCAGTTTGGTTTCTGTGCTTGAACTCTTTAGCAGGCGCCCAGGCAGTGGGATCCGGACCTGTCCCTAGTGCATGGGCTGGCTTTTTGGAACCTAGTGCTTATGGTGAGACACTTTGCTCAGCCTTGGTGCAGGGAGGAGGGGCTTGAACCTGCCTCAGCTGAATGTACCAGGCTCTGCTGACTCTCCATGGGAGATCTTGCCTTGGAGGAGGTGGAAATGTGGGGTGGGAGGAGGTAGGACAGGGGAATCTCTAGTTGATGTGCAAAATGAATAGAAAAATCCCTCAATAAAAGAAAAGAAGCATTCTAAACTTTTTTTCATATGACTCTGTACCTGGACTGTGTTCTGACAGGTATCACCTGAAATTTTTTAAGGTGTCCCATTAGACACCACTAGTAATTAGTGTTCAGAGGTCACCTTTCCCTTAGAGGCAATGTCTTGCCAGGAGGATATGTATAGCCACAGTTTATGGCTAAGGTTCTATCTCAGGGTATATAGCCAGTTGCCTAGAATGCATAAAGCCTTGGGTTTGATCCCCTATAGCACACTCCTATAATCCTGTTGCTGTACTCTACTCCAGAGGTAGAAGCAGGAAGATTCAAAGTTCAAGGTCTTCCTTACCTACACAGTAAATTTGAGGCTGGTCCCCCCAAAAGGCTGTATTAGATTTTGTCACAAACCAGGAAAAAAATAAATGTGGCTATTTCTTATCTATTTTTTAATGTGTATACGTGGAGTGAGAGGACAACTTCTTGACATAAACATTCGAAAATAACACGACTAAAATTGTTAACGGTATATATCCATTTACCTGCTATCACTTGAGTTCACAATTGCTTCCAAAGGAAGAAAGGCTTGTGATTCTTCAACCTAGATACGTATTTTGAGAACATTTGTTCTTGAGGAGGAAAAAAATGAATAAAATTGGAGTGGGAAAATACTCTACTTTTTGTGTAGGAAATCATAATTCCAAAACCAGTGAATGGATTTACTAAATGAGAGTTTTTACATGAGGAAGACCTGACCATCATGTCATAGCTGGGATATCCTAGCCAGGGCTCTACAAAACTTCAGACATGACATATAAGGTATCTAGATGGAGGT
Organism: Onychomys torridus; assembly: GCF_903995425.1. NCBI lineage: Eukaryota > Metazoa > Chordata > Mammalia > Rodentia > Cricetidae > Onychomys > Onychomys torridus. The sequence goes on from NC_050444.1 coordinate 7,746,547, forward strand.
GTCATGCGTACTTGCATCTTATAAGTGACCTACACTTCTCCTGGTCAACCAGATGTCAAACATCATCTGCATTCAACTGAGGTCAAAATAGAGAGCAGTGAAAGGTCCATTATTCACTGAGCTTTGAGTATCACAAGTTAGAGACTAATTAGCAGGCTTTTATTAAAGTACAAATGAGAAATGGACATATATGGCATGGAGGATTTTATCAAAGGTTTCAGAAAGCTGTCTTCTGTGGATGTGAGGACTTTCCTTGGAGCACAGCAATAGTTTAATAGGCTCAGAGAGAATAAATAAAATGCTCTTGTGTTCACATTTTCTCTCAGTAAAATATTGATGGAGCAACATTCTCCAAATCTACTTAACAAATAAAATTTAAGAGAAGAAAGAAAAAAGAAGAAATATCTTATCATGGAAGCTATAGTGTGATATAGAGTCACTCAATAAACCCTTTAGTACATACATCTTTACTTGCAGGCATTCACTGCAAAGAATCATTGGTCTGGTTTGAGGCCTCTGGTTACTGTTATACTGTCAATGCTGGGCCTTCAATGGGACTCTTTTTGGTTATCCTGCTGTTGCCCTGTGTGCTGGGAATCCTGCAACTTTGGGTCTGCAGGACAAGTCACTTCACATGCTCCAGGAGATCGCAGATAGTATACTTGTTGGAGTGGGCCAACACGTAATCCTGGGCCTGGATAGTTGCAGGTTGGCTAGCCCACCAGCTCTCCCTTAGCCTCACCACCAGGATGAGCTCTCCTGCATTGCCTTGGAGAGATCACCCTTTGCAATGATGTAGCTCTGATAATTTTAAGAATGTACTTTGCTAGGTTAAATCCCATAGCTATAGGGGAATAACTTAAAACACTATGCATTTACTTATTGAGTATATACTGAGTATTCTTTATGTATTCAGAATTTTCACTTTGGAATATAGTAACTAACATTTGCATTCAGGGATATATTTAGCAATTGTAACATAGAAACTACATGGTACTTTTGTTTTTTGTTTTCTGTGGAATACTCTTCTAGGGGCTAACTTTCAGTTTAAAATGTATTTCCTATTTTACAGAGGACAGAAAATACAGTCAGACACAGCCTTTAGTAGTAAATTGGGGGTTCTGTTCTATTCTTACAGTTTATCAATTACATTAATAAACCACATAAAAACAGGAAGAATATCTAAGCTTAATAAGATATATGAGTTAGTTTCATAAGTTTGAATTGTATTCATTTTTAAAATAAACTTTTTATTTTACATAATTTTAAAATTATAGAAAAATAACAAAGATGTTACACAGTTGTCATACAGCTCCATACCCAGTTTCCATCATTACCAACATATTAATGTGGTGTGGGTTTTTTTATAAGTAAATAAGTACATTATTGTTAACTAAAACCTACACTTGACTCAGGCTTCTTTAGGGCTCATGGCTCCTCCACACCCCCTATGCTGCATTTAGCTGGTTTTTTTTCGTTAGGTGTCTTGTGGCTTTGACACTTTCTCAACTTCTATCTCTTATTAGTGAGTTTTATAGAATTTTCCCCACATCACTTTTTGTTTGTTTGTTGTTGGAGGTTTGGAGTGGTTTGTTTGTTTGTTGAGATGATAACTCACTCTGCAGCCAAGCTATCCTCAAATACTCTTAATCTTCCTGTCTCAGCCTCCTGAGTGCCAGAATTACAGGCATGAGCCATCACACCAGGCTTACCTTTTCTCAACAGTTTGGAGATAATAGTTAATTTGGTGGTTTTTCCTACCAACACGATCTTTCCATGAAAGTATTGAACTTGAACACTGGTGTTTTTCAGGTTTCTGCCTTTAGAGGTGTTCTATTTTCATGCTGTATTCTTCAGGAGGAAATCGTTAGACACAGCCCTTATTAAGTATGGGCAGCTGTGAGGATGAAATGTTTATGTCAAATGTTTTGAGTTCAATAGGGCATTTCTTCATTCTCTCTCATCCCTGTAGTTTATGTATCTCACTAAAAACTCATGGTTACATACTGTAGACTTTTAGTTGGAATCTAACATTCTGGAGTTGTGTGCTCAGATTGTTTCAGCTTTACGTAGAGGAACGCTTTCCCCTGGACCCATGTTTCTTTGACATGCCCATCATTATATGTGAAAATGTTGTGTTCTAGTTTAGCTCTTCTGGATTTTCTAAGGAGAGAAGATGCTAGGATCATCTTGGTCTTCTATTCAAGTCAGCTTCTTCTCCACGAAGTTCAACTTTCAAGAACCCACATTTGTGATGTAGGTATGCTTTGTGCCCTGAGGGCTGTCACTGATTTCCAGCTGTCAGACAAAGACATGTATGTGAACACCAGTCTGTGAACAAGGATGTTCCAACCAGAATTTCTATATGTAACCATCTATATCTACATTTGTGGACATGAGTTCACACTCTTGGCAATATGCATCCTTTATTCCATAGGTCACTGGTGCATCTCTTCTTACATACTGCAATTTTCTTCTGCACAGTGAGAAATCTGGATTCCATCATGTCAAATATTTATTTCCTCGTTCAAATCCAATATAAATCCATAGGCATTTTTGAAACTGTAACTTGTATCCTCACAGGAAACACTTTTATCAACTGAATAACATGCTTCTTCTAGACTTCACTTACTTCTAAAGTTACCTAGGTCAGTCTCCCTCCATACATATGCAACACCATAAGCTTTACTTTTTTGATAAAAAAAGAAGCCAGAGGTAATTCACTGGTAAACCATAACACTTTGTTGTTTTACTTACAAATAAGAAAGATAAAGTAAGAATCAAGAACTCAAATCACACATATAATAATCTCTGTGGGAAATTCCCCTTCAGAGAAAGGAATGCACAGTCTAGAAGGCAATAGCTTCTTGTATTTCAAAGAGAAGTTTAGAGCTGGAGTGCTGAGGATATTGATTTTATTGAAGCTCAATTCTCAGCTGTCACGTTGTGTCAGCAGCCCAGCTACACAAACAAAGGCAATCCCTGAGAGTGGAAGTGTTTTGCTAGACACCTGAAGACAGGAAGGACAGACACCAAGTCTCGTGTAATTTGTCTTTTGCATTCAAGGCAGCTCCATATTGAAACAGACACTTTATGTGCTTTTAGGTAGCAGCAATTAGTGTGAAGTAAGAGCTTAAAACTTCAAGGAAATATTTTCTTTGTAAATTCAATTCTTGAGCTATGCTAAAAATATGAGAGCAATACTGGTTAGAAAATAAGATCTCTCTACCAAAAACTAAAAGTAGTATAATTCCTCATGTAACTTTAGTTACTGGACACCTGCTTCAGACTTACATCTTTTACTTTAGAGATTGATTTTCCAAAATCAATTTCTTTTTCCTTTTAACTGTATGTCATCTAATGCCTGGAAAAGCCTATTTCTTGAAATGATGAGTAAATTAGCCATTTATATAGGTGGAAATATTTGTTGTAATGTGTAAGTGAATTGGCTAAGTGTATTATATAATGTATGCTGTCTTAGTTTAAAGTTGAACTGAACAGTAGCAAAAATATCCAGGTTTTGAAATAGACCTTTCTTTTCCTTGCTAGAAGTTTTGTAATCAAGGCACACTGTTCTAGCTCTATTGGACTATTTCAGTTAGAATGATAGACTATTTAAAGCTGACTTCTTCATTTGAAGTTGTTTGGAAGTTCCAGAGACTCTCAAAAAGGAAATCTGCCTTCATCTTCTCACATCTTGAAATTCATCATCCTCTCTTTTGATATGCAGAAGGAGCAAAGGTAAATGAACTGTTATTTGATATCTATTATCATTCACTTGGACTGACTGATTTCTGTGAAACCAACAGATTATTTTATAGATGGGTGGCACAACAAAAGTGATGAATTTAGAGTTTGTTTACAGATACTTTGTCCAATAGCAAATATGTCCAAAAACATAGCTTATGTGCTAACCGTAAGTAAAGGCTAGATGTTGCTCACATTCCAGGTTGGAAGGATTATGATAATAAGAGTGTGCAATGCTGCAGTTGATTAGCAATGCTTGGCACCAGGGAGTCAATGAGGATGTATGGTAAAGTTACGGTATTCACTTTGTCTAGTCTATAATATTAACTATTTATGATGAAATTGACATGTGTTTAGACCAGATAATTAAGCTATGCTACTTTAATCTGATGTTTTATGTGAAACTAGTTCTGTTTCTTTGTGCCAGCAATGCCAATTTTTCTTATTCTTTATAACCCAGGATCATAAACTACATTACATAAAATGACTGTGAAATACAGTTCTCCTAAATATTTCATCCTGAAGCCAATAATAGTGTATTAAAGACTGCACAGGGACAGATGCTGTCCTACCCATCCCTTAACTTCCTTCAATGACAGGAGGAACTTAACACTGTGACATGATGGCTGAACATGCATCTCACTGTACTGATGCAGACAGGATGGTAATCCAAAGACCTTTCCGTTGTCCCTGCCGTCTGAACATGAGCTGGCTCTTGGCTACTCCTGACCCTTCTCCCACTGCCATGCAGGTACCTAAGGCTCTAAGCAGGACTTCCTGGGGACTTAGAGATTTATCACTTCTTCCACCTGACCTTCCTTACCCCAGGCATTTGCTCAAGTTCTGTAAATGAAATGATGTAGTATTTGCATGTGTCTTGCATACGTCCTCCTGGCACTTTAAATGACCTCTGGACCATTCTAATGCCTGATGCAAAATAAGTACTGTGTAAAAAGTTATTATATCATATTGTTTAGGAATAATAATAGGGAGTTTTCTGCTTGTGTTTTATATGGTTTTAATTGCTTTTCTAATATTTTTAATCCATGATTAGTCAAATCTATAAGTACAGAACCTACAGGTACAGAAAACTGATTTTTCTTCTTTTTAATACCACTATAATGTAGCATAAGGTGCTTTATTTGTGCTCACTGCTAGAATCTCACACTACAGGACACATAGTAGGTGCTTAAGAAGTAGAGCAAATGATTAATAAAATCCTATTAGCAATAGCTTCTGTGACAGTTCTGATTCCAGATCAGCATCTCTGCTCAGACCACAGAGGAAAGAAGTGGAGCATGGATCATGGGCAGTTCCATGACTTGTCTGAGCTCTCACTCCCACCTAGTTGTTATGAACTCCCTCCTAGGCAAAGGGCCAGGGAAAGAAAATTTTGGGTCAAGTAAGTTCAAGGTAAACTACATTTTCTCTGAAAGTTATCTAAATTTATAGATAGAGTAAGGCGATCAAAATAATGTGACCTGCTCTTTTGCCAAAACTTGATTTACTTAGTTAAACCCATGCCTTTATGCAGTACCAACACTGTAATGTGAACCTGCTATTATTCTATTCTAAATATTCTTTTTTAAGATTCAATTTTAATTTTTCTTTGTATGTAGGTGTCTCTGTGTGTATGTGCATGTAGGTATTCATATATGTGTATTTATTTATGTCTATGTATGCCATGGGTGTGCAGGTGTTTGGTAGCAAGAAGAGAGCATGAGATTCCCTGGGCAGTTGCCTGATGTAGGTAATGAGAAGCAAACCAGAGTCCCCCAGAAGAGCACCAAGGGTAGGTAAGCTCATTCTTCAGCCCCTCAAATTATTCTTATTAAGAAAAAATCAACTGGAAAGCAGACCCAGAACCTCCTGAAGTTTCTTTCAACTTGCAAAGCAAAAATCTGAGGAATTTCAATCGGAACAAAAAGCCAACAGCAAATACAACCTTCTTTCTCCATGACATCATCAGCCAGGAAACCTCCCTAGGGAGGGCACCTTTGCACATGGCTTCCTACTGGACATGCAGGTTTTGATTCTTTGATGACTGGAAGGCAACTAACAGGATTCTGAGGTGTAGTGTGAGGGAGCAGCCATTCTGCTTAGCCTCTCACAGACACTCAGACTCTTTAGACCCTCATTCATAGAGGGCAGCAGCAGCATTTGAAACTGAGTAGAGATGCAAAACCTTGGGCTCTTGATTTTGAATGTTTGAATCAGAAACTCTGGAGGAGATCCCAGTGTTTTGTGTTTCTACAAGCTTTCCAGATGATTCTGCTGAACCCAGGCTTGGTAATCACTGGTTTAGAAGAATCAACAGAGACCTCCCAGGAAGATGTTTGCAATTGTTGATGCCAAGGTAGTAGAGGATACTAGTTACAAAGTACACCACCAACTATCCTGGTTTATTGTCCTAGTTTGAACAATTAAAGTCCTGAATCTCAGAAAACTGCAACTACAGGATGACCAGAAGAGTTAATGTATTGTTCAATATTTGCTTTTAAGTCAGGCCTTCCTCTGTCTCTCCTACCACTTATCCAAGCCAAGTCTGGCAATGCCAACATAAGCCACATTATCCTATCTATCACACCACATTGTTTCTTGGCTGAGAAAGGGGTAAGAGGAGTGAGAGGGGAAGGAGGCAGTCTTTCTCTATCTCAAGGACGCCATTTCACACACCCTTTTCTACTTAGACTTCCCGGATAAGGTGAAATATGTTAACCAGAATAAAATTTTACCACATTGGTCCAAAGTACTAATTAACTACTTTGTATTTCTCTCCTGTCATATGGTCTACCTGAGCACCCTCATAAATTTTACCAGTTTTGGACTAATTCTTAGTGATGCTATAAAAAAATTCTTAAGAGTTTGGGCCACATTATGACTTATGTTATACATGAAAATGTTGTGTTTACATTATTATAAAGTTACATATTCCATTCTGGATTATATTCTTTTTGCCCTGTTAAGAAGAGATTAAACCATTTCTGTGAATCCACCAGCTATCCTGGTTGCTAAGCTTTGTGTCTACTTCACTTGATGGATTCTACATTTGACCACAAACTGGCACCTTAACACATGGGTGTACATTGCCTGATGACTGCTCTTTTGAACAAATTTGGTCAGTGGCATTTTATCTCTTGACTTATTTTCTATAGCAATCTCTTTAGGGATTAATGTTACCATTGATTTTTTTTTTTTTTAATAAATCTTGTTCCTAGCTGTATCTCCAACTGCTATTGTTGGGACTGTATTTGGAATCACTTTCTGACCCTACATACTCCCAGGCCACCCTATACCTCAGTTCACTGATCCAGTTCATTTGTTCTTGGCCTACTACCATTCATCTAGAACTTAGGAGAGCTATCTGTTTGGTCAGCCCTTGGTCTGGACATCAGTATTGAATGATGATACAGATTAAACTGCTCATATCACCTAAGTTAAGTGATTCTCACTTAAATTTTTATGTTAAAACCTTTCTCTCTCTCTCTCTCTGTCTCTCTCTGTCTCTCTCTCTCTCTCTCTCGATATATATATATCATCCATCTATCTCACACACACAAACATGCACACACACACACACACACACACACACACACACACACACACCTTAAAATATCCTTTTGAGCTGATCAACTCAAGCCTTGTCTTACTCCCCAAGGTAAAGCTAAGATACTTTCCCAAGCCCTTTGAGCTCTCAGTATCTCCACTACCTCTCACAGAAATTACATACTGAGCACAGATTGTGGCTATTTCATATTACATTTGGGGCACAACCTGCTCCTCACAGCAGAACCTTGAGGACAATTTATATTTGTTTTTATTCTTGGGGTGGATGAATTTAAACATGCTATTCAGAGGCAATGTAAGCTGCATGTTAGAGAACCAAGCATCTCTGGTGCAAAATATTAATTTTTTTTTCATTTCTTAAGAAGGTATAAAAACATGTGGGCTTCTTAGCAAAAGTGCAATTATGTTCTCTAAGAACTAACTATATATATATTCTATTTTTACTTAAAATAAGCACTCTTTATATTTTATCAGGCCTTGAGATACAATTAATTGTATTATGTTAGCATTGTTAAATATTCATAAAAATATTATCATATTGTTTACAACTTTTTCAGCGGGTAATAAATCATTAATAATCCATTTGCAACTTCTGAGAGTGCATTAAACAGGGTGCTTGCAAAATCAGAATGTACATATGTGAAAGCACGAGAAAGCCACTATGGTAGTCATTACACAACAGTAGAAAATGCACACAGCTAAATGAAAGAATTATAGTTGTTTCAAAAAGCTAAAAATTCAGTAATAAGGAAACAAGAATGGAATTTGTGTGATGGAGGAAATGTAAGTATGCATGAGAAGAAAGTGCATCTTTCATTTTCTTTGAGTGTTGTGAAGGAACTTCCCACATCTATCCTCTCTATCTTCTATGTAAAATAACTTTTGTAGAGAGATAGCTCAGCAAGTAAATCACTCATCCAACACAGGGAGCTTAATTTGGATCCCCAGGACCCACATAGATGCTGGGAAGGCATAGTAGTGGCCCTCCTGTAATCCCCATGCAAAGGAAGCAGAGACAGAAAATCTGCAGAGCAAGCTGGCTAGACAGACAAGAAAACAAAGAGCTCTAGATTTAGTGAAAGACCCTGACTCAATATAAGGTTGAGTAATTAAGAAAGATACCTGACATCAACTCCATTAACTCAGACTTTGATATGAGTGCATATGCATGCACATGCCTGAGTGAACATGCATACATATATGCATGCAAATTGCACATGCATGCATGTGCACGCACACACACATCCCTGATGCAAAAAACTAAAAAATTAAAAGTAGTAACACTCAATGTTTACAATTTATTTATTATTCTATCATATATTGCATCATGACTGCAGTTTCCCCTCTTTCCTCTCCTTCCAGTTCCTCCCTCCGACCTTCCCTCTCCCCAAGATCCATTCCTCCCCCATTTCCTTTCATAAGGGAGCAGGCCTCCCAGGGATATCAACCAAACATGGCATAAGAAGTTACAATAAGACTAGGCACATACCCTCATATCAAAGCTAGACAAGATGATCCAGCAGGAAAAAAAGGGTCCCAAAGCAGGCAAGAGACAGAGACAGCCCCATTCGCGCTGTTTGGAGTCCCACAAGAATAACCAGCTACACAACCATAGGGTATATGCAAAGGACCTAGCTCAGACCCATACAGGATCACTTCAGTCACTTCAGTCACTTCAGTCTCTGGGAGCCCATATATTTTAGTTAGGGTTGTGAAGAGACACCATGGCCATGGCAACTCTTATAAAGGAAAACATTTAATTGAGGTGGCAGCTTATAGTTCAGAGGTCCAGTCCATGATCATCATGGCGGGAGCATAGTAGCCTGCAGGTAGACATGGTACTGTCAACATCTTGATCATAAGGCAACAGAAAGTGCATTGAGACACTGGGTGGTATCTTGAGCACATATAAGACCTCAAAGCCTGCCTCCATAGTGACATACTTCCTTCAACAAGACCACACCTACTCCAACAAGGCCACATCTCCTAATAGTGCCACTCCCTATGAGGTTATGGGAGCCAGTTACATTCAGACTACCACACCCACGCTATGAGCCCCACTTAGTTGATTCTGTGGGTCATGTTCTTGTGGTATCCTAGACCCCTCTGGTTCCAAAAATCCTTCCTCCCTGTCTTCTGCAGGATTCCTGAAGCCCCTATTGATGGTGTCCTTTGCCTTATAGAAGCTTTTCAGTTTCATGAGGTCCCATTTATTAATTGTCAGTCTTAGTGCCTGAGCTATTAGAGTTCTATTCAGGAAGTTGTCCCCTGTACCAATGAATTCAAAGCTATTCCCCACTTTCTCTTCTATCAGGGTCAGTATATCTGGTTTTATGTTGAGATCTTTGATCTACTTGAACTTGATTTGGGGGCAGAATGATAGATATAAATCTATTTGCATTCTTCTACATGCAGACATCCAGTAAAACCACCACACGCACATACACACACACACACACACACACACACACACACACACACACACACACACCTGATTTAAAAAACTTAAAAAAATTTATTAACACTTGTTTTAATCTTCAGTTTCCAGATGAAAATAATTAAGAGAAACACATTGCATCCAAAGTCCTTCATTCATCTTCCAAATGGTTCCCAATTCTTACCTTCCACAAATAATACAGACATAGGTGGATCTTTGAATTCTGTTGCTTATTCTCTATCCTATCAATACAAGAAATGATTTTAAAACCTTTTCCATGAACAACCAACTACTGGGGCTCTGAAAGAAACCTTCTGTGGCCCCACATGTCAGACTCTGTGATGTCCCCTTCACTTATTTGCTATAAGTGTGACTTTATTATTGTACTTTATTTTATTTTTTGGCTCAAAAGATTTCTTGGACTTTACATTGTCAACAGGGGTTAAACTGGCATTTTCTACAGGCACAGTAATACTCTTTTAAAATGTACAAAGAGATTGACTTTGGAACAGGTTGAATAATTGATGTTAAGAACAAATTTCCTCATGGAAACAGCCTAAGTAAGGAAAAGGCTTGAAGCTTCCCTAATCCATGAACTGGGAGGAAACCACTGTAGGCAATACTATCTGCTATGGCTTGGAAAAGTGCCCCAAAGTCCACATGTTAACAAACAAATACGTTAGACATTCCTTTGCTGTGGAAGTATCTGAGAAAACAACAACAGGAGAGACGGATAGGGATTGTGTCTCAGTCCTTCGCAGTGAGCAGATCAGGGCAAAAGCAGAGATATTGACATCACAGGGGCCTGAAAGCAAAGAGCAAAGACTGCCTACAGGACCAGGAGTATTTGCATGTACCCTTTAGTTCTGTAGAGGCCCTTGCCTATTACACCACACTACCCAAATTACAGTTGGTCATTTCGCTTAGTTAATCCTTTCTGCGAACATCAAAACAGATAGACCCAGAAGAATAATTTATTAAACCAAGTAAGCAATCAGTATTGACTATCAAAGCTCAATTCCCATTCCATGGTGTTAAGGGTGAGAGTGGGACCTGTAACAGGTGAGATATAGTGGGAAGTCCTCTTGTCATCAGGATTATACTTTGAAGAGGACCCTATTTCTTTCCTACCTCTCCTCCTTCCTGATCATGACTTCAAGATGCTTCTCCTGCACACACCTTGCCCTGATGTAGTTACTATCTGGCTACAGGACACAAAGCAATAGACTCCAATGGTCATGTACTAAAACTACAACATTTGGAGTCAAAGTAACTTTTTCCTCTTATAAATGTACTATCACAAATACTTTGTTAGAGTAATGGAACATTTATTAACACAGTAACTTGAATCTACTTAACACATGACTTAGAAGAAGGCAGCTAAGTTAATCATACTCTAGATGCTTTAATTAGTAGAACAACAGCAATTAGTCTTCATAGGATAGAACCATAAAGGGAGTCACCTGCCACAGTTTTATAACTCAAGATTTTTGCAGTTCAAGTATGTTACATATAGTTTGAAATCTATCATTAATGAGGCAGACAATGCGTGAAGCTCTAAAGGTAGTTGTCCAGACAAAAACAACGTGCTGTGAGAACACTAAATTATCCATCTTCCCAAGAGAACTTTTACATTTGCCTGCTTCCTCCTCTCCTCTAGCCTAACACTCCAGCCTCAGAACTTCTCAGCATATGGCAGCCTCCCTATCCAAAGACTATATCAACCTCCACATTGAAAATCAAAAAGCAAGACATTAAGGCCCACTTTGTTCTTTGAACACCAGAAGGTAATAATCAACAGGAGAAATAAAATGGTGAATGCTGCCATTGATGGCAGAATAAAAGACAAATAAAGGTAGAAGAGGTTGCCAAGTATGGGGCACAACTAGCCAGAAGCAGGACACTGAAGAGGCCTAACCTGCACATATGAGGCAGGCAGCACCTTGGAATTCAAAGAGCATATGCAATGATCAAGAATTAGCAGTAAAATAATTGTAAGAATGCTTGTGGGTAGTTTAAAAATGCAAATCAAAAATACTGGAGCCTCTGAATCTAGCACAAAATGGGGTTTGTTAATGAAGTACCCAGCATGATGAAGATATGGTAGAACCAACATCCCCCCAGACTTCTAGTAAGACCACAGACTTGCACCAAACTGGCAGTTTGCATATGCTAGCTATATGCCCACATCACAAATGAGTTCAGTGTGTAAGCATTTAAGAAAGCTCACTAACAAATGTTCAGAAGGAAGAAAATGAGCAAGAGGAGAAACAGAATTTTGAGTCAGGCAGAACCAGAATGTGCAGAAATTCTGAGGTAACAGAACTACAGGAGTCCCAGGATTGCCATTGGTGGGATTGACCAAGGAAAGATGCTTCATGAGCCCTTTGACTCCATTTTTCAAAAGGATCAATCCACTCTCAGTTTTAATATCAACATGTCACATGAAGAATATGAAATTTCACTCCCATCCATCCAGTAAAAAAAAAAAAAAAAAAAAAAATAGGCAAACTGAAAAGTTCCTGGCTTTCCCTGGGTCTATCAAAGAACTGATATGTCTAGGCTGGCCATCACCGCACAATACAGAGAGCAGACTGCAGCTAGAGAGGTGCAGAAACTGAGACCTTCCAGAAACCACTCTCATGCTGAGCTGGTAGAACAGCTCCTTGGGAATGTTTTCCAAACTGGACACAGCATCATGTCTGCAGCATTCGGGTAAAACTCTCATTCTCCTGTGTTTTCTTTTCAGGAAGTCCTCCAAGTTCGTACATTTGTTTGTCACCCTGTCAAGGGGGTAGAAAGATTAACCAGAGACATGAATGCTCAGAACCTTCTCCTTAACAAAAGCCTACTGTTCAAGGAAAGGAACAGCTCAAAATAGATGTTCTGAAACCTTATCTCAGCTTGATGAAAAGGCGTGTTTCTAACTCTAGCTCCCTCTAGCCTTACTAGTTCACAGAAAATACACACACACACACACACACACACACACACACACACACACACACACAAATGAAAGAGTTAGGACTTCAAAGAAATAAACTGAGAATGATACAATAAAGGACCCAAACATGAAGTAGGAGAAAATAGACACTAAACACTGCACAAATACTTAAGGGTTCACTGATGTGAGACCTACAAAAGACATGAGACTCGAGGGGACTGGAGAGATGGCTTAGCCACTAAGACAATTACTGCTACTTCAGAGGACCTGAGTTTAATTTCCAGCACCCATGTCTGGCAGCTTATAACCACTTGTAACTCCAGCTCCAGAAGATCTGACACCTTTTCCTGGCTTCCACAGGTACCTGTACTCACATGCACATATCTACACACAGACACACAGACAAATATTTCCCTGACACACACAATTAATTAAAAATAAAAATAAAGCTTTATGTAACAGGCTTAAGAATTATCAGGAAGGTCATTAAATGGCCTCTTCCTCCTACATCTGATCAACACCACAATGAAGCTTCTTTATAACAGTGATTTTTCAGCTGAATCAACTAGAAGACAAGACCCAGATTCTTAAGAGAACAATTAGATAAGTTCTAGATGAAAACAAGAACACTAAGAGGAATTTGATTGTGGGATGGTGTCTCTAGTCACAGAAACATTAAACACAGTCCAATATCTAATCAGATCCACATATACACGTAAGTCCTTACACTAAAGGCCCACTTACTCCAGCTCTTACCCAATCAATATAATACAGATTCTAGAAAGAAATTACAAGGGGTACTAGAAGTTATATATGTTTATATCCAGTCCAAAAAGAGACAAAAAAAATTCATCAGAAACAAATGCAAATATGACAGATGTTGGAATTCTCAGAAAGGAATTTAAAGTAACAATGATGAATACGGTAAGGTTCATAATGGAAAAAGCATGTGCCACATATAGGAAAATGATAATATAAACAGATAAAATGTTAAGAAGAAAATCAAAATCAAAACTAAATACTAGAAGTCAAAAACAGCATTGCAGAAATAATGCCTTGGATAGGCCCATTAGCAGACCAAACATGGCCAAGCAAAGAATGAGTGAATGTTAAGGTAGGTTCATACACATTTCTCAATTAAAATGAACATTTAAAAAAGAATAAGTCAGTGAGATAGCTTATTTGGGTTGAGAGTGCTTGCCACTAAGCCTGGAGTTCAATTCTCAGAACCCACATGGTGGGAGGTGGGACTAACAGCTCCTGCATATTGTTCTCTGACATACCATGGCAAATGCATCCCTAGCACACAAAATAAATATAATAATAGTCTTTTTAGTAATTTAAATTAGGGCCCAGAGAGATGGCTCAGCAATTATGAGCACTGGATGTCCCTCTAGAGGACCTGAATTCAATTTCCAGCACCCACACAGCAGTTCACACATCTGTAACTCCAGTTCCAGGGCATCCAATGTCTTCTTCTGGCTTCTGTGAGCACCAAGGTAGCACATTGTACACAGATGTGCATACAGGCAAGACCCCCATATAATATAATATAATATAAAATTAAATTAATTAATTAAAAATTAAAATTAAAAATGGGTATAAAACAGAGCAGAACATCTGATATGGCCAATTTAACAGGTATAACATGCATGTAAACAGAACACTGGGGAGGGGAAAGAGATAGAATGAAACAGAATAGATATTTCAAGTCATAATGGTAAAGAACACTGTAAAATTAATGACAGACTCTAAGCTACAGAGTGCCAGGCAGAAGAAATACCAAGAACATATACCCATGCTGACAATCCCCAAATAATTCATGACAGCAGTCACCTGGCCATTGGGCCGAGCCATCTGAAGTGCTGGCTGGCACCTCCATTCCTCATTTCAGCCTTATACATTGAGATGCTCACAAAATTTGCCAATTCTCTGGGAAATCTCTCTCCATTCATAGCTCACTTTGCTGTGCAATTGCTTCTGCCCTGTTCCTAGCCTGTAATCTGCTATTTGGAACTAAATCAACAACCTATTTATCTGATATAATTTTCTTTCCTCCCAAATGATTTCCAAAGGCACTGTCCTAAGCACTCAGCTGACTTTTGGTAACTGTAAACTGAAACCCCAGCTCTATTTCTCTTGACAATATCAACGCAGACCTTTCTTCAGTAAATCTCATCTGGGGATGCTCCTGCTAGCATATTCTTTCATGCCAGGCTCTGCAATTCTCTCCCTTCTCACTGAAAGTTAGCTGCATGCATTATACAGTGACTGATCATGCCAATATCGACAATCATTAATCATTAGGGAACTATCAAGACATTCTGAAGAGTATTCCCATCAAAACTGTTAATATTTTAAAGAAACTAAGCAACTAAGAGGTTACATCACTTTAAATTAATATTTACCCCACACTTGGGACTTAAACCCATTTATAGTCACTTGCAACTTCTCTATCAGGTCCTAAGGAGACTTGGGTGCTCTGACTTGGGCATTTCAAGGCTCCCCAAAGCTTGTCCACAGTGCTGCTCCTCATCAGGTGGCAGTCCCGAGTAGAGACCACAGCTTACTATGAGGACCATCGAGGGGTTACTAGGAAGAACTAGAGCTTGACCACCACGGACCATCCTCATGATTTGTGGCTGCAAATGCACCGCAGTAGAGTGGCTTCCTTTGTAGTGAATTTTACGTTATGGATTTCAAATGTTTCTTTTAGAAAGTGACACTGTCAGGGAGAGTGAAACTAAACCTGCATGTTTTCTTTAAGCAAAGCACCACATTTTAGGGCTCACTGAAACAGTGGCAAATTTAATGATATATGTGCTTTAAAGACCAAGGCTTCTCCCAATGCAAAACAGTGTGTATGTAGCCAAAAAGTGAATCTCACTGCCCTAAGACAGATTTGTTAAATTTAGTTTTCAGGTAAGTTGCCTTCTACATATATTCTAAGATCTTTCTTCACCTTTCACCAAACTTTAAACAAGCAATATATTTTTAAATTTCTTCCAAATTTAGAGGAAGAGTTGCTAACTAATGTTAACTTCTCCTCATTTTTATTTAAATCTGCGAGGTCCAAACTGAAGAATACATTATCAGCTCATTGGCTTAGATTGCTTTATCTATGTGACAACCCTGTTTTGTGGGCAAGACAAATCATTTTATGTCAGGATATTTAATTACATATGATATTCCCATAAATGCTGTGCCACTCATTTGTGTAGTAAGCCTTTGTGGTAGGAGTTAATTCCCAGTTTAGCAATGGTAAGATGTTAAGGAAAGCCTGGGCATTAGCCTGTCATGGGATAAAAGCCCTACCAGGGAGCATGTCTAGATACTCATTCCTACCTGACATCCTCATCCCTAGTAGGTGGCAATGAGCGAACACAGGAGGTAAGAATGGGGAACTGACATTCCCTGGCATTTTCCACTCTCTCACGAATATGTCCATTGACTCTGAGAGCCTGAACAGTTCACCAGAGAGATCTCCACTGGTGACAATGCAGAAGCAACCAAACACAGGCTCAGGAGATGGGTACAAGAAACAGTGAAGGGATTCCCAAGGATTTAGGTGAAATATTGACAACATTTGCTACAGAAATGCTAAGTGATTGTTCCAGGCAAATCTAAAATTAATCATTTGTCTTTACACTTAAAATATCACTATACTATTGAACTTCCACTGTCTAGAAACCTCACATTCTTAATACATTCCTGTTAGTCTTGACTGGGATAGCTTGAGTCCTAACTGCTCCTCACTGTGCTGTCACTCCACAAAGCCACCCAAAGTGCTCCAGCAAACCTCAAAGGATAAATGCCCTAGTGACTATTTTGCTAAAAAAAAAAAAAAAATAGGTACCAGATTTTGTTTTTTGTTTTTTGTTTTTTTTTTAATTCTTTGTCAGTGTGATAATTATGGGTTCCCTCAATATGGCACAGACTGAGATGGGAGAACAAGAGACCAGTGATTACTGAGAAGAAAATAACAGAATGACTCGGGTAAGATGAACTCACAGGAAATGAACTCTCATTAGCTCGGGTGCCTCCATATGGAACTACTTGCTAGGTCAAGAGCTTTCCAGAAAATCATATGAAACCCTGGGAAATGTCTGCTTTGGATGCAAGAAATCTCAAGGGATTTTGTGGATTCAAATCTTTGTTATGGAAAAAGAAACTTTGAGCTTAGCCTGGGAAGTTTGCTTTCTGGGAGACATGCCAAACTCAAACCTGATGTGATTTACAATAACCTAGTTAATCAACCATAAAAATCAAGGCTTTATCATTTTTTAAGGGATAATCACACACTGTAATTTTGAAAAGTAAGACTTACTGTGGGAAAGCCACGTACTTTAGCTCAGGTATATGTTTGTCTAAGTGACACTAAATCTCAGGATTTCAGCCCAGAATTTTCCTTCTCAGCAATAGGCTGGTATTTTTTGGTTAATAATTTTCCCATGGTTTTACAACAAAAAATAGTTTAGGGCACTTTAAGATTTAAGTTTGGCTTTGGCAATAACAGAATCATTTTTTAATACAAGGACTGACTTTCTCTGACAGAAGGAAAAATTCATCATTAATTTTGCATAGTGTGAAGCTGAGATTTATATAAACAGAATTTTGAAGGTAGAAAAGAGAAGAGCTCATTCTTACTAATGTTGCATGGTCTGAGACTATTTCTCTTAAACAAACAGAATTTGATGTGCCTTTATATTTTTAAGACAGACTATCTGGGATCATGAGACAAAATTTTATGAAGATCTAAAGGGCCTGGGAAAGATGTTTTGAGAACAAGACAAAATAAGAGGGTAGTGCTCTGGATATATGTTCAGTAGTAATACCCTTGCCTAGAATATACAAGGGCCTGAGTTCCATGTTCAGCACCAAGACATAAAGAGAGAAAAAAAGAGAAAAAAAGTAGAAGGCTGGAGCAGAGAGAAGCAGACTAAAATAATAGTAACAATAATAATAATAATATATATCAATGCCATACATATACAATAGAATTTATTAAGCTGTAAAGAAAAAAACAAAAGTGTAAAGAAAAATGAATACACAGATTTACTATAGGACAAGAAAGCATTATACTTACTAAGGTAACCCAGACCCAGAAAGATAAGCATCACAGATTCTCACTTACACATAGATGTTAGTTTCCAGTCTTTAGATTGGTATTGTTTAATTTAGGATATCTGTAGAATCTAAAAACTAGAAAGGGACCATCAGTGGGGTGGGAGAAAAAAGATTCTGAGGAAGGGGAACCAGTAGAACACATGATGTGAAAGGAAAATGAGGGATAATGAGGAGGGAGGGTTAAGTGAGGAGATGGATTGAAAAGTAGAGTAGATGGGGGGTTGGCTTGTGGAGAGATAGCTGACACCGAGGGTGTTTGAAAAAGGCATATGCAAAACTCCTATTTCACAACATGTGAAATATATATATATATATATATATATCCCCATATAAAATAGTTTAACTGGAGTTATCCTACACAGGAAACTGCTCCTCTCAGAAGACAGAAGTTTTCAGTTAAAAAGCTCAGTGGGGCACCTTCCCTCTAGCTGTTAGTGAAAAGTGTACTGGAGATCCCTCAATGTCGTGATATTGTGTCCCCCAATATATTGTGCACCCTAATAATAACTTATCTGGGGTCAGAGAACAGAACTGCTGCTAGATAGACATAGATGCCAGAAAATGGTAGTGCATACATCTTTAATCCTAGCCTTCTGGAGGCAGAGATCTGTCCAGATCTCTGTGAGTTCAAAGCCACACTGGAAACAGCCAGCCATGGTGACACATGTCTTTAATCCCAGGAAGTAATGGCAGAAAGCAGAAAGGTATATGAGGTACCTGTGGCTTGTTCTGCTTCTCTGATCTTCCAGCATTCACCCCAATATCTGGCTCTGGGTTTGTTTTTATTAATAAGACAGTACAAGCTATTGCCTTTGTGCTTGGCCGCCCATCAGAACTTGATTGTAAGATTCCTTTTCTGAAGACATCACACAATATGTTCACAAGGCATGGAGACACTAACTTGGTGTTGACCAGGATACTGTCTCTATGGTGGCTAGATTTTATAGAACTAGAAGGTACCATGCAGGTTGCTGGAGGCAAAAAAAAAAAAAACCAACAACAAAAAGTCATCAACAATCATACAGCTGTGAATTCTGTAAAGTGCAATAATAACCAGTGTGGAAGGAAATACCTTGGGTGCAATAGCATCATAAGTAATATGGGGATAACCAACTACTTTCTGATTAGTTTAAGGTCCATTCCACAGGAAGAAACACATCTCTGGTGTTAGATATCTGGCCATGAATGTTTGGGGAGCTCCCAACCCCTAGAGGTGGAACTACTAGCATTATTTTGCTAACTGGTATCTCTCTACCCATAGATTAGTGAATCTCTGAGATATTGCTCTTTATGCAGTGATGATAGCTAATGCAGAAATTCACAACTGGCCAAAGTGTCGAGAATAATTGTCAATGGAGTGCTCAAATACAAGTAGGACATTTATATCACAATTCCTCCCCATGATTCAAGGACCATTGAGTGGGCTGGAAAGATTGTAAGAGCAAGTAGTCATGGAGGACTGGAGTAAAACAGTGTCATTGGAACATGACTGCTGCACTCATAAATTCACAACAGCTGTTGTCTGTACAGGACCTGCACAAGATCAAGCAAGCCAACACTCTAGCATTGAGTGGAAGGGGTTCATGGGCTGCAACCATAACTAACGACTACGGACACCAGATGGATTCCTGTGTGACAAGAGCCTGTTTTCTTTAAGTGTGTGACTACTGGTAGGTCGACCATACTCCAGTGGTTGGCCTCATACTAGGAATATATGGGCAGCCCAAATTGTAGTCAATGGGGAGAGAGCATAAGAGAGAGAACATGAAGTTGTTAGGGTATAGTGAGGTGGGTCTTGAGAAGTTAGGTGGAGGAATGGAGGGTAACTATGATCAAACTCTATTGTATGGAATTCTCAAAGAAATAATAAAAATATTTTAATGGCAATTCCACAAGCAGTAGTGGAAAAGGTGAAGTTGAGGTTTGTGTTCTCTTTCTCGTACTTAAGGCTCCTCCTAGAAAATATTGTAGAATACCTACTATTCCAGTACCTGGCAAATCTTATGTAAAGTTAAAATAGAGTGACGTAAGTTCCTCGGTCTACAAGTTCCTAATGGTCCAGATACTCCCGCAATCTCTGAGCCACTATGCAGGGGTCACAGATCAAAACTATTTTCATGATCATTCTATGTCATTTGCCTTTTCACTCTTATTTTCCTTTGAGCATACTGTGGAGCTTTCCAGAGGCCACATAATATGTAACATAACAAATTAATGTGCAAAATAAGATAAAGGACCTTATAGCTAGCCTCTCTAGTTAGCCATTAAAAAGTTTTGCCAAAATGCAAAATGGTGCAATCTTCTCACTACTGTTTTTCTCATTCAAATAGAATTACTGCCTATAAAATTTTTATTTGTGAGTGAGTACATACCATGTTTGTCCTTCTGAGTCTGGGTTACCTCACTCAGGATGATTTTTTTCTAGATCCATCCTTTTGCCTGCAAACCTCATGATGTCATTGTTTTTCTCTGCTGAGTAGTACTCCATTGTGTATATGTACCATATTTTCTTTATCCATTCTTCAGTTGAAGGGCATCTAGGTTGTTTCCAGGTTCTGGCTATTACAAGCAATGCTGATATGAACATAGCTGAGCAAATGCCCTTGTGGTATGATTGAGCATTCCTTGGGTATATGCCCAAGAGTGCTACAGCTGGGTCTTGGGGGAGATGGATTCCCAATTTTCTAAGGAAGCATCATATTAATTTCCAAAGTAGCTGTACAAGTTAGCATTCCCACCAGCAGTGGAGGAGAGTTCCCCTTGCTCCACATCCTCTCCAGCATAAGCTGTCTTCTGTGTTTTTGATCTTTGTAAAACAAAGATGACTAGATTGCTACACAACTCCAGGGAGGCTACCTAGAAAATGGGACCCCAGGAAAGACACAAGGATCACCCAATGACACAGAAATGGATGAGATCTACATGAACAACCTGGACGACAGTGGGAGTAATGAAGGGCAAGATTTGAGGGAAGGAAAGCTTAGGGGAGCAGGAGATCCCAGCTGGATCAAGAACAGAAAGGGAGAACAAGGAATAACAAACCATGATAAATGAAGACCACATGAGAACAGGAATAGGCAGAGTACTGGAGAGGTCCCCAAAAATTCACAATGATATATCCTCTGTAGACTGCGGGCAATGGTCAAGAGAAAGCCTGATCTGACCTAGTCTGGTGATCAGATGACTAAACACCCTAACAGTCGTCTTGGAACTCTCATCCAATAACTGATGGAAGTGGATGCAGAGATCCTCAGCCAGGCCCCAGGTAGAGCTCCAGGTGTCCCACTGTTGAAAAAGAGGAGGGACTGCAAGAGCGTGAATTGTTGAATCCAAGATTGCAAAAAGCACAGGGACAAATAGCCAATCGAATGGAAGCACATGAATTATGAACCAACAGCTGAGGAGCCCCCAGCTAGATCAGGCCCTCTGGATAAGTGAGACAGTTGAATAGCTTGAACTGTTTGGGAAGCACCCAGGCTGTGGGACCAGGACCTGTCCTTAGTGCATGAGCTGGCTGTTTGGAACCTTGGGCTTACACAGGGACACATGCTCAGCCTGGAAGGAGGGGACAGGACCTGCCTGTACTGAATCCACCAGGTTTAAATGAATCCCCAGGGGTGTCTTGGTCCTGGAGGACATGGGAATGGAGGGGAGGTGCTGGGGGGTGGAGGCAGGAGGGGGAAGGACAGGGGAACCCATGGCTGATGTATAAAATTAAAACACATAATAATAATAAATGTATTTGTGATATCAATATACTGAATTTGTTTTTTTTAAATAAAGAAACAATTCTTAAATTCTCTTTGTGGAATGGAAAATATTAACACAGCTAGGTTCTGTATGATGGCATTTAAGTCAATGACAGACTGAACATATGAAGATAGATGCCATATAGCTGAGGGGTCCAGCAGGCTACACCGTGTCCATGTAAGTTTCTGTTAGTAAGTTCATAATGTTTATACAACAAAACCTCTTGATGAGGCATTTCTCATAATTCATTACCATCATTAAGTAGTGCAAGCTAGTAGATAGAATTCACATAAACAAGAAACCTGAGTCCTTCAGAGAATTTTAACTGTTAAACTAATACTAAGACTACAAAGTTTGAGAGTTGTTATTATAACATGTTGACCCTCCTAATTAAAACACTGATGTGTTTTGTAAAATGTAAAGCACAATTTTAGGTGCACTGAAAACTGACAGGGGCCAGTGGTGGGTAGGGCATGGGGCAAAACAAACAAACAAATAACAACAACAAGACAGAATCAGGCTTGTGGGAAGCCAAATAAACATCAAAGCTGGTAATGATCTAAAGATGCCTTCTTAGTCCTGGAAAACCTTGAAGGTTATATAGAGGCCTATGTGAAAATAAGGATTCATTGGTAGAACAAATCCAAGGGACCCTCCATATGAAACTGGAACCCCAGTATAGTGTGTCTTCAATGTGACAATGAACAGCAACCAATAATACTGCTCAGAATGGGCTGGCTAGCCAAGGCATTTTCTTGTCATGATTTTGTTATGGAGAGGGGAGTGGGATAATTGTCTTAAGAATTAGAACCCAGGAGCGCTCTCACTGGACATGGCAGTCTAAACTCATGCCACCTATATAACCTGGAAAAGCACACATGGTGAACTTAAGTTAAAGGTCTTTAGATGTTGTTTGCATTGGGAAACTGGAAAATTAAATACAAATGGTCTTTGAAGTTTTTAATAAAATTTCTTGTAATGTATTCTAAAATCCCACAGATATAAAAAAAAATCCACAAAAGATGGTGTATGTGGTGGTGGGGCCAGGGTGTAACCTCAAACCATGGCTTTCCTAAAGGTTATATAGCCTGCTCATGAGTGTTTCAAATCCTCCTCTGGTCCCAGGTCAGATTGGTAAACACACTTATCCAGGCTCTTCCCAGCAGTTGCAGAAAGGAACCAAACATTGACTTTGAATCTGACTGTCACTCTCAGGAGAAAACTGAAAGAACATTTTGGTCTACAGACGTCAGATGGAGGCTATAGGTAAGAGCTCAGGCACACCAAGTTCTCATGACTTAGAAAGTAACCTGACAAAGAAGAGGAAAATCTTGCACTGGTCACTAGGAAGATACCATCAATAGCCCAAGGTAATACATTGTCACTTCCCTCTCTACAGAACAGATTATACCTCAGGATAAAGGGGGATAGTCAAGAGCAGACTCCTGTGAGATGCTTCTGTCACCTGAGAGCTGCAGACAATAGAGACGTTGACCAGTTTTTTTCTTTCTCCCCAACATAGCAGGTTACTCATAACAGGGTTCACTCTAATGAAGGAGACTTTGGGAATTAAAGAACATTCAACAGACTGACTAAATTACAGACCAGAAAAATATGAAAAGACATGTAATAGGAAAAATCAGAATATATACTACCCTGATACAAGCCAAAGACAGAAAAAAAAAAAAAAATCAAGAGTATCACGTAGATTAAGGGATATAGAGGATGAAGTAGAAAGGTCCTTTATATTCTAGTTATAGTCCCAGAATCAAGTACTAGAAATAACAAAGAGAAAATATTTGAAGAGAACTTGATAAGACTTTTCCAAAATTATCGAAAGACTGATAGTCTTCAATTCCTGGAATGCCAAGTCCATATAGACATACTGTCTTCAAGTTAAAGAATACTACTAATTCAAACAAACAAAAAAAATGGTAACTAAGCAGGTATGCAACACACACACACACACACACACACACACACACACAAATACAAAACAAATTAAACAAATTCTTCAAGATGTAGAAAAGGCAAGAACTTTCTGAAAAGGCTTCCAATAATACAGCAAACAATGCAAAGAACTGCAAATCATTACGTTAAGTTAAAAAGTTTCTGAGTAGGAATTGAGTCCATTGTCAGAATGGAAACAGCGTTCAGAATAAGTGTCTTTGCCAACTATACTTCCAACAGTCAACTAATATTTAGAATCTATGAAGAAGTTCAAAATTAAACAGCAATAAAATCAATCAATCAATAAGTTGGCCAATGGACTGAATATTTGCAAAGATGTTCAACATTTGTAGCCATATGAGAAATGAAACTCAAAACTGCTTCGAAATTATACTTTACTCTACTCCAAATGGCTGTCGCCCAGACAACAAATGACAGCAGATGATGGAAATGGTTTGGAGAAGGAGAAACACTTATTCACTGCTGGAATGACAGAACTAGTGCAGCCAACATGGAAATCAGCGTGCAGGTTCCTCAAAAACCTAAAACTAGAATTACTATATGATCCAGGTCTTCTACACCACCGCTGGTGGATTCTAAACCAGCACCCCACAGATGATACCTAGATGTCCACACTCATTCCTGCAGAAATCATAATAGCATGACTCAGAATCATCCTAGTTTATCAGCAGATGGATTAAAAAAAAAACTGTACAAACATGGGACAGAATTGTTCTGCTTTTGAGACAGAGACAAAACAGTATGGGACTGACTATGCAGCCTGGGCTGGCCTTGACTTGATTCTCCCACCTTGATCTCTGGAGTGTTAGGATTATAGGCATGATATATTTTATCCCACTTAATAGAATTTTATTCAGCTGCTAAGAAAAATGAAAGTGTGATATTTGGGGTAGTTGGAAATAAAAAAAATAAGACAGGTTCCCAAATTTAACACTTTCACACAGAATCTAGATTTAAATTTGTATGTGCTTGTAAATGAATATGTATGTTTGTAAAACATGAAGGTGGGTAGTCAATTACTAGAGGACAGATAGAAGTCTGATGTTAGGGAAAGGGGGAACAGAGAAAGTAATGTCATGTGTGACATAGAAGCAGAAGGAAGAACTGTTTGGGAAAAAGAAGGTGACTTGCAGAAGGGTGACAGAAGGAATGGGGATGGCAGCTGTGGGAGACGACAGCAGAGTATAATGATACATGCATTAAAATGCCACAGTGAGTTGTGTTAATATGACTGCTAACTAAAATGAATTATATTTTTAAAAGAATTAAAAAGAAGCCTCAATTTTTCCCCAAAAGACAGTACAGTATGGAGTGTTCTCAGACTGTCGTGCCAATAAGTCATGCCAATAACAAAATAAAACAGGAGAAAAATATGCTTACATGTTTTTTTTTTTTAAATGGAAGTAACACAAAGAACAAAGAGGAAAGCACAATATAGATGATAATTAGGAAATGATCAATACTCAGAATGCAGCAAAAGCCTTAGTCAGCTACAAAGTCAGCTTCACTGACCTGGTAAATCTGAACTCTCCTGTAGACAGAGCAATGGGCATTGACTCAAGATTTGATTCCATTAATTAATCCATGAGGGAGCCAAGGAGATATTACAGCTTGATGAAAGAGAATGTGGAGCACAAACATGTTTGCAGACTAGTTTTTTGAAAGCTCCTGAAAATAAGGAAAACTTACTTTTCAACGGGGGCATAGGGAAGTCAGTTGAACTGCTACCAAGCAGGAAAGAATCTGACTTTAGACAAAAATAATTTGGGGTTCTCTCTTTTATCTGTACTTGCAACACTGTAAATTAGCAGACAGCAAAGAGAAGAATGAAATCAGAAAGCACAGAAGGTTTATTGTCTAGATAGTGCACAGTCTCCCTTGGAATCACAGATTTTCCCCACAGTTGTTCTTTTTATGATAAAAAGTACCAGCAAAGAAGGATTATTCATAATCACAAAGCGGGGCTGTTCTCTGCTTTGGCTGATTATTTATGTGGGTCCAGTAATCACGTTAATTGATCTTACAGACCTCTTTGAATTTGTTTTGGTGTGATTTACTAAGTATATAACTTGGGAAGCTTAGAAACTCTATTAAAATCAGCCAAATGATAAAAGATAAGGTATGTGATAAACGCAAAGCCATAAAGAAAGCAGCTCATGAGAACTGAATGACTACAGGAGAAAACCATCATTAAAATGGCACTATGATGCAAGTCTGCAGACAGCCTCAGCTGCTGTGAGTTTATGACTGCCATAGCCAGTCATGTCTAGAAGACAGTACTTCACAGTGCTCTTCCTCATCCTACAGACTTACATTCTTTTCACCTCTCCTTCCTCTGTATTCCCTGAGCCTTAGAGGTAGTACCATTAATATACATGTCCTGTTGCGGGATGAGCACCTGGTCTCTTATTCTCAGTATGTTGACCAGTTATGCCTATCTTTACTGACTGCTCTTCAATAAAAAAAAAAAAAAGAAAAAGAAAAAGAAAAAAGCTTTACTGACCAAGTTTGAGAGCAGCCCAGGATATACACAATAAACATAACCAAAGTACTTGCATAGGCAATGTACTGGCTGGTTTTGTTTGTTAAGTTGATACAAGCTAGGGTCATGAGAAAGAAAGGAGCCTCAGTTGAAGAAATGACTCCATGAGATCCAGCTGTAAGGCATTTTGTCAATTAGTGATCAATGGGAGAGGTCCCAGCCCATGATGGGTGGTGCCATCCCTGGGCTGGTTGTCCTGGGTTCCCTAAGAAAGCAGGCTAAGCAAGCCATGTGAATCAAGCTAGTGAACAGCACCCCTCCATGGCCTCTGCATCATCTCCTGCCTCCAGGATCCTTCCCTACTTGAGTTCCTGTCCTGACTTCCTTCAATGATGAACACTATTGTGGAGGTGTAAGTCAGATAAACCCTTTCCTCTTCATCTTGCTTTTTGGTCATGATGTTTTGTTGCAGCTATAGTAACCCTAACTAAGAAAGACAGCATAGATGATCTCAGTGTAACATGAATTGCTAAACGGTCTTATTAATAGAAAACCCTGAGCCAGATAGTGGGGTGAGAGCTGAAAGATCAAAGAAATAGAACAAGCCACCGCCAACCTCACCTTAGCAACTCCTCAGCCTCCCGAGTGATAGGATTAAGGGTTTGTGCCACCACTGTCTTGCCTCTATGTCTAATCTAGTAGCTTGCTCTGTCCTCTTATCCCCAGATAAGTTTATTTTAGGTACACAACTGTGGTGGTATTGTGTTTCCCAAAATATTGCATACCCTAATAAACTTATCTGGGGTCAGAAAACAGAACAGCCACAATATTAAACATAGAGGTTAGGCAGTGATAGCACATGCCTTTAATCCTAGCATTCCAGAGGCAGAGATCTACCTGGATCTCTGTGTGTTCAAGGATACATCCAAGCATGGTGACTCATGCCTTTAATCCCAGAAAATGAGCCTTTAATCATAGGGAGTGATGGTAGAAAGCAGAAAGAAGGCATGAAGGCCAGAAACTAGCAGCATTTGCCTCATTAAGCTTTTAGGCTTCTAGCACCAGTTCAGCTGAGATCCATTTGGATATGAGGACTCAGAGGTTTCCAGTCTGAGGAAAGAGGATCAAATGAGGAACTGGCAAGGTGAGGAAGCTGTGGCTTGTTCTGATTCTCTGATCTTCCAGCCTTCACCCCAATACCTGGCTTGGGTTTATTCTTATTACTAAGACCATTTAAGATTCCTGCTACACATAATATATTAGAGTACACAATATATCACCACATCTCAGGTTCCCACCATTACTAAGGAGATATTGGAAGAAAATAGCTGTGTGGAGAAAGGTCATTCTTTTTTGGGTGTGTAATCATTGGTATGGTTCTCTTGTTGTAGGGGGTGGCCCCATAGCTATGTACATCCAAAATTTCTTTCAAAGTTGAAAATTTTTCTAAAGTTTTCAAAGTCCTTTTAAAATTCCAAATCTCTGTAAAATCACAAAGTTTCTTAACTATGCGTTCCTTTAAAAATCAAGAAATAATTTATATACACTCTTAAAAATGAAAGAGCCAGGGAGCAGTTAAAACTAAATCAAAGCAAAACCAAAGTCTAACAATGTACGAAGTTCAGTATCAGCCATCTGGGAATGACTCACAATCTTCTGGGCTCCTCCAAAGGGCTCAATTTTGTTATAGAATATTACTCTAACTATGCAAAGATATGTTACATTTGTTTATGCTACTTCTGTTTAGCTATGCAAAGATCTGTTACGTTTGTTTATTCTGCATTTGTTTAACTATGTAAAGATGTGATAACATTTGTTTTACCTTGCCTGCCTATGGTACCTGATTGGTCTAATAAAAAGCTGAATGGCCAATAGCTAGGCAGGAGAGGGAGAGGTGGGGCTGGCCGACAGAGAATAAGTAGGAGGAGGAATTGAGGCTTGAGAGAAGAGAAGAGAGAATGAGGGAAATGCCTGGGGCCAGCCAGCCAGGCAGCCACCAGCCATCCAGACACAGAAGAAGCAGGAAAAGGAAGACACACAGAATGAAAGAAAGATAAAAAGGCCCAAGGCAAAATGAAGATGAAGAAGAACATGTTAATGTAAGTTATAAGAGCTAGTGAGACAGGCATAAATAAGGCTGAGCATTCATAACTAAAAATAAGTCTCTGTGTCATGATTTGGGAGTTGGTTGGTGGCCCAAAAGAAAGCCTAATACATTTGGTGTTCCAATATTGTGCCCAAATTCCACACAGGGCCTGAGAAAGCTGAAACACACACACACACACACACACACACACACACACAGCTCCTTTAAGAGGCTCTACCATACAGTGAGCACTTGAGTAGCTGGCATGTTAAATAGAAACAAAAAGCTAAGTAAAAACTCATGCCACAGTGCCAGTGCAGGCACCAGCTTCCTAAAGCTAGGACAGTTGAATGCAGCCCCCAGTTATATGTAGCTTTCAGTTGAATGCACCTGTTGGCCAGGCTCATGGGGCATAAAGCTTAGCTCTCACAGACCTCAGCACAGTGGAGCCAGCCTTCAGTACAAAGCTACTTAATAGTTTAAAGTTTGACTCACATGGTCAGAAAAAGCTAGAGACACACAATAAAGACAAGTCCAGATGAAAAAAAAAAAAAAAAAAAAAACTCTAAATGGGTTGCAGTGTGTTTATAAATATGGATAGGCTTAAGAAAGAAAAGAAAAATCAGTATAGACAGCCATAGAAAATGTAAATAGTTCATAAATAATAAAGTAAAATCTTTAAAGAGAGAGTAAAGTAATATAAAAAGAATAAGCCATATAAGATGGGAAATTAACAGAGAGTCTGAATCCTGTATGGTGTTATGTTGACTTCTAATTTTTTGAATGTTGATGGGCAAATGACAGCTGTTGAGAGACATGGGATAATAAAGGAACTACTAATTTAAACCAACTTAGATACTTTAGGGATGTCTTAAGTTTAAAATGGAAATCATAAAATGTATTGTGTTGGGAAAGAGGTTTTACTTTTGTTTCCACAGTAAACAAAAGGCTATGGATTCCTTCAAGGTTGGTAAAGATCAAGTTTTATCAGGGAAGACCTCTTTAAAATCTTGCCTATAGATGTAAAGAAATAAACCAAGAAAAATTATAAGACAAGTGATGTATATGCTGATCCCTTGACATGGGAACAATTTTGAGATGGGACAACAAATGTACAACTATTTTCCCAGTATTTGACCATTATCTCAGTTTTCTTCACCCACAGACAAGAGGAGGCAGTCTAAAGAACAAGATGTGGGGTGGGTGGGGTTCGGTCATTGAGTGTGTTATGGATGTTTTTCATCATTTAGGGGAATATAGAAATATAGGATAAAAAGACAACCTCAAATATTTTACATTGGTATGGATTTTGTCATATTGATACAAATTTAAAGTTATTTTTGTTATACTACATGTATGTTTTTACTCTTGTTTGGGGTATTGTGCCTGTGCAGCTCATTTAGAAATATAATGTACAATCAAGAAATGCAGATTAGTAGTTAGTCATCTATAATAATCAAACTTTCAGTCATATTAGGTATGTTTTCAAGGTTAAACATATTTTTTAGGTAGATAGGTGATCATCAAATGCTTCAGAGACCTACAGAATATGGCATTTAAGTTATTTAATAACCTAAGGCTTTTCATGACAGTGAGGCATATCTGCTCCTGGCAGCACTAATCTACTTCATAAATGGATGATAGCATCAAAGAACCTCCATATGGAGGTTGATTTTATTGTGGTAATGCTAGCCATTTGGGCAAGAAACTGCTATTGCCTTGATTGCTAACAGTATACTGTCCAAAATGGACAATCAGGACACAAAGGAAAAAGGCTCTTGAACTTTGACAAGATAAGGCAGAACAGTTCTTCAAATATCCTACTTCACAGAAAAGTCTGCCAGATATTCTAGACCTGTAGGCCTAAGATGAATGCCTCAACATTTCAGAAGAAGCTTGAGTGACTGTACATGGAGTCAAATGTTGTAGATGAATTTTGAATCTGTCTTATTAAATAAAAGACACAAAGCCAGATATAGGGGTTAAAGCCCAGAGAGATCAGAGGAATAAAAACAGCCACAACTAACCTTACCTTACCAACACTGCAGCTTCCAAATATGAGATACTTCCTGTCTACCCATGCCTATATGCCTTGCTGTTCTGCCATCTCATTTGCTCAGCCTAGCTACATCATTTCCTCTTCCTGTCCAGTTCTGTCACTTTCTGTCTGTCTGAACAGACCTCCATACCTCCATGGTTAATTAATGTTGATATTTAAGGCATGTGCCACCACACCTGACTCAGTTTCCAGTATGGCCTTGAACTCACAGAGATCCAGACAGATCCCTGCCTCCCAAGTGATAGGATTAAAGGTGTATGCTAACATTGCATGACTTTTGTGTTTACTTATAATGGCTGACTGCTTCCTCTGATCTCCAGGCAAGCTTTACTTATTAAAGCACAAATAAAATACATTTCAGCACAAATAAAATATCACCACAAAATGTCTCTGTCAGTTCTATAGTTTTGGAAGTTGCTTTTTCTGCATGTTCTGTTTATTCAGGTAATAGTATATTCTTCTGGGATCTTTGATGGAGTTGAAGACTAGGTAGTTATAGTTACAATTTTCTTTAGTTATGATAGAAGGTAAATTAGGTACAAACTATTGGACTCACCAAGATAGGATAAATAATGGAGTATTTTTTCTGAACTTGTCAAGTATAAATGGACTGGATGTTATAAATATAATTCTTACCTGATAATTGTTCTTATTGTATATAGTCTTACTATATTAAAGTTAAAACCTTTACTTTTTATTTAGACAAAAGGGGAAATTTTGTGGAATATTACTTTAACTATATAAAACGTATTACATTTGTTTATGCTGCATTGTTTACCTATGTAAAGATGTTTTGCATTTATTTTACCTTGTCTGCTCAAGGTACCCAATTTGACTACTAAAAAACTGAACAGCCAATAGCTAGGCATTAGAGGGATAGGTGGGGATGATGGGCACAGAGAATAAGTAGGAGGAAGAATCTAGGCTCAAGAGAAGAGAGGAAAGAACAAGGGAGGAAAAAAGGGAGATGCTTGAGGCTAGCCAGCCAGTTGGTAGACAGCCAGTCAGACACAGAAGTCTGTAAGTTGTAAGAGCTAATGGAACAAGCATAAGGCTAAACATTCACAATTAATAAGTCTCCATGTCATGATTTAGGAGTTGGTTGGCGGCCCAAAAGAAAGCCTACTACACCATTTCTCCATCTTCATGATTGGCTGGCCACATATACAGCTAGTTTCATAGGAACAGGCCAGCTCCAAACTTCACCTGCTGCTGTCCTTGGTACTGGCATCTTCAAATTGCTGAAGTTCCCACTAAGCTGCACCTTCTCTAATAGCCTCTCTTAGGCTCTCTTCTGGAGACTCTGACCCTGCTACATGGTGCCAGGACTCAACTTCTCTCCATGACTTCTTCAGTTCTGTGCCATCAACTGCAACTGAGGCTGAACCTTCAACAAAGACCTCTTGGCCTCTCTTGGCCTCTCATTGTGCAGAGTCTTAACTGCTCTCCTTGACCCTTCATGCTTTCGAAACCAGTACCACTTGGAAGACACTTACACATTACCAAGTTTGGTTGCCAGCATGAGGAACAGCCTTGGCTGCCTCTGAAACACAGCTTATGTATGCTGACCCTGAGGAATATCTCAAAGAAATTTCACCTCAATGATGCTGACCTCTTGGTAATCATAGCTAATTTCTCAGTTCCTGCTGACCAGTATCACTTGTCCTAGTAAAGCAAAGGTGTCCTTTACTATTTCTTGTTGTGGGAGTTCAATTTGTTTTGCCAATGACATTTGGAGTGACTAGACCTAAGCGCATAGTTTTCTCTGGATATGTCACCTGATAAAAACTGAGGAGAGGGGTCTCTCTCTCTCTCTCTCTCTCTCTCTCTCTCTCTCTCTCTCTCTCCCTCACTCTCTCTCTCTCTCTCCCTCCTTCCCCCCCCTCTCTCTCAGGTGGTTAGAGCAGGAACAAGCAAGGAGAGTGTGGTACATGGTTGTTCCTCATCACCCTTGGGCAGAACAGCAGGACAATGACAGCTGGGTCAACAGTGGCATCGACTTTGTTCTGTATTCATGAATGTGTTATTCCCATTGTATCCTTTAGTAAATTATTAACCAGGCTTTTGTGGGTTATCACTTCAATTTCTGGTTTCTTGTTAATCACAGCTGATCATTCAGCACCAGCTCATCAGAACTACTGATTAATTCAAAGTATCACTCAAATGGCCCTTAAAGTCTTTGCTTCTCTGAAACTTCACAAGCCAAGCCTCCACTGTCTGCATTGCTCTCAGCATTATTATCTTCCAGTCTGTCACAAAACAGCCCACTGTGCTCTGAGCACTCAACAGTTTTCCTAGCTCCAAGTTTAAATGCTACTACAAACTCAGAAATGGTCAGGTTTGTCACTCAGTACCCTGTTCTTGGTTCTGATTTGTGTCTTACATCATGACCAAAAGAAACTTGGAGAAAGAGCAGATTAATTCATCTACTTTGACATCACAATAATTGAAAAAAGTCACAGCAAGGCATTCAAGGCAGGAACCTAGAGGCAGAAACTGAAGCAGAAACCATAGAGGAACACTGATTACTTGATTTCTCTCAATGGCCTGTTTTCTTATACACCTCTGGGCTACCTGCCCAGGGGTAGTACCACCCACAGTGAGCTGAACCTCCCATATTAATCACTAATAATGAAAATGTCCCACAGTTTTGCCAACAGGGCAATCTTCTGGAGGCATTTTCTCAGTTGTGGTTTTCTCTTCTCATGCAACTATAGCTTGTATCAAGTTGACAAACAAACAAATAAAAAAAACAGGACAATTGACCAATTCTTTTAAGTGTCTAACAGTCATTACAATTAAGAAAAACTAAGGTCACAGAAGGAAAGAGATAGAAAGGCTGTGCAGTTGAAGATAATGTTGGATCCCAGTTCAGTTCAGACAAGGAATATTAGGGTAAAACTGGAGAAATAGAATTACACAGAAGATAATTTCTAGGCATGGTAAATGATTCATATTTATAACATAAGAGGAAACTGGCTGAGGTTATACAGAAACTTTGAATTATTTTTGCAGCTTTACTACAAGCCTAAATTTGTTTCAAATTTTAAAAGAAAATATAAATATAAAGAACTTGAGGCCAGAGAGATGGCTCAGTGGTTAAGAGTATTTGTTGCTCTTTCAGAGCCCAGGTTTGATTTCCAGCCACCAATGTGGTGGCTTACAACTGTTTGTAACTCAACTTCCGGAGGATCCCATGTCCTGTCCTGACTTCCATAAGCACCAGGCAAAAATGTAGTATAAAAAAGAAAACATCCATATACATAAAAAAAATTTTTAAATGTGATTTAGCAATATAAACTAAAATGTGTTAATAAAACCTGCTTTGGTTGTTGGAGGATTATAAAATTGAACATATTTTATAGTAAATAAACATATTTTAAAGTTGACTTAATGTTAAGAAGGTACTTAATTTAAGTGCTACTTTAGTTCCTAGGTTTGAGATGTGCCTTAGATCCTGGCATTAATAGATTTTTCAAGGACCTATTAGTGTTTCTAGGAGCCATGGAGACACTTGTGTGTTGAAACCCAAGTCTGTGCTATACCCAATTGTTCTAGTCAGTCTCATATAGAAGTAACTGTTCTCTCTTCACATCTGTCTGGCCTCTTCATTTGGACTGTTAGCTGAGCTGGCAGGCTCACCCAAATCATCAGTGTTTTCTAAAACATTCTTTCTAAAACCACACATTTAATAACATGAGGCAATGAAAGAAGGGAGAAGGGCTTTGGGCGACCTCAAAAGCTTTGATCAATACCTCAGAATGAATGATGGGCCTCAATTAAGGCTAGTAATGCTTTGATGCTAAGAAAGCATGGGTAGTCAGACCAACAAGAAGGCATACCCACTATGAGACTTTGCTGAGGGCACATTCTAGGTCATGGAGCAACAGACCTAATACTGTCTATGTCCTGTAACATTGTTGTTTCTTAATTTACTGATAAAAGTCATGGAGAATTGGGAGAATAGGTACCTTTGTTTCCTCTTGTACAGATGAGATCCCTTTTATAGAGTTTAGGTGAACTGCTCACAGCCACAAGGCTCCTAAGGAGCAGACACAAAGTTTGAAGCAAGGCTTGGTTTTAAATTCATAAGCCATAATAATTCTGCATAAGCACTATGAGCTAATAGGATGTCACATTTCACTGCTCTCCGTGGGGTTTTCTTAGATTACAAGTTTCATTGTTCAATGTTCTCTATTTGCTCACCTTGAGTCTTTAAAAAATAAGGTGCTTCTTTCTACTGAAGTATCTTATTACAGAAGAAGTTGTCACAAATCCTACCTACAGGCAGAGGGTAAGGCTTTCCAAGTCCAAGTGGAGGTTGCCCTGTGCAGCTGCCATGCTGGGCCTTGGCAGCCATCCTTCCTTCCCAGGTGCTGGTGTGCCCTGAAGCCATTTGGCAAAACAAGGTATTCTAGTCTGAGTCTTTCTAATAAATTATGTTCCTAGAGGAGGTTTTTAAAGTCTTGTTGAGTTGATTTAATCTGAGAACTCCTCCAGCCAGCTTATTTCTTTATATCAAGCATGGAACTAATCTCTCTTCTATATCCAAAGACAGAGTCTTTTCAGACAGGAGTAACTCATCTAATCAGTTCTACATCATTCTTGCATTGAAATTAAACCTTTAAAGTCCATGTAACAGGGTGAAGTCATAACTACTTGAATGTGGGTAAAAGAAGCAAAAGTAGAGAGAACTATTACACAACAGGAAACGAGGAATCAGGAGACAGCACTTCTATGTGGTTTCATTGGTTCAAAGTTTATATGACAAGGAAAGGATGCCCTCTGATATGTGTTTCTCTAGCATCATAACACAAGGTAATGTAACAACACTTGATAGTTACCATCAATGAATATTTCCATTGACTTGATATCTGTCCCTCAAAAACTGGCATGTGGAAGTGAATATTATGGTAAATGTTGATGTACAAACCATCACAGTCTAATTAAATTTGCCATCCCTCTTCTTTCCTGCTTTACTCCAAGCAATTTCTCCTTAGCTTATTGATCACTGGCAATAATCTCAATATTCTTGTACTTATCTTGAAGTCATCACCAATTTTATGTTTAAAAGGAAATATATTAACCACCAAGGTAGTGGTGCCTGTGAGCCCAGCACTTATGAAGTAGAATTTAGGATGGTCACAAGTTCATAAAAAGACTGGGCTACTTAGTGAGATCTTCTTTGAAAAAAGAGTGAGGAAAAGAAGTTAGGGCCAAGTTAAAATCCTATCACTGTCCTTCATTGGTTATCTGCATTTGAACAAGTTGTTGTTTGTTTATTTATTTATTTGTTTTTAATCAGTGAAGTTTTGGGGTAAAAAGGTTGTTTTCGCCATTATTTTGAGGATTGATGAGACAAATCACAGAGAAATCCAGCATAGGACCAGATGCACGTTAAGGGTTCAATGTAACTTAAGTCCCATGTCACACTTTTTCTGCTATAATAAAACATGGCCAAGGGACATAAACAATGCACATTTACTTTCTCACAGTTCTAGAGGTTGGGCATCTGAGAATACATTGCCAGCCCTGTTGTAGGCTGGAGACAGTACCATTTCTGTGTTCTAACAGGACAGAGGGAAAGGATGGACAAAAAGGAAGAGAGAAGAAAAAATAAAAGAATACAAAAAGCATTCTGTTCTGTGGAATGTCCTGTATGCTGTGAATATATGTTGCTATGATTGATTGATAAATAAAATGCTGATTGTCCAATAGCCAGGCAGGAAGTGTAGTGTAGGCGGGACAAGAGAGAGGAGAATGCTGGGGGGAAGGAGGCTGAGTCAGGAGACACTGCATGATGTAAGATACAGTAAGCCATGAGCCACGTGGCAAGGTATAGATTTATAGAAATGGGCTAATTTAAAATATAAGAACAGATCGCAAGAAGCCTGCCATGGCCATACAGTTTATAAGTAATATAAGTCTCTGTGTGTTTACTTGGGGGTCACAAGTGAGAGAGATTTGTCCCAACTGCTGTTAAGCTGGGACACAGAAAAACTCCAGCTACAATTCTGGTATGTCTTCTAGGGAAAAATACTGTCATGAGGCCTCACAGTCTCATTTAAATCTAACTACCTCCAAAGCCTCCCCCTCCTAACATCACTTTGGTCATTGGACTTCAACAACAAATTTAAAATGGGCACAAGGGAACTGACAACTACTTCTTATTTTGAAAACTAAGGAGGAGATCTTGGAAATTGTGCCAGAGTTTTCCACAAGCTACAGAGTTCATAAGCCAGGCTGAGACTGTACCAGTAAGCTGCCACAGAATAACATGCCTGTTTTAAAGAAAGGACTCAGCTGAAATCCTGCTAAGAAGAAAGTATTATTATTTCTATCCACTACATTATGGAAGTTGACTGGACTGCAAAGGGTGGATTTCTCAAAGCACAATCTGATGTGATGACCAGCATGTGGTGAATGTTTCTACTATGCAGGGCTTTCCTTGGCTCTCAGCAATGCTCACTCCCACTATGTTTTTAATTTTACAGCTGACTAAATACTAGTTCTTAGTGTCAAGTGTGAGTTGTTAATGGTTGATCATGTTTGATATTCATACAGAGTATATGAATGTGTTTAATAATAACTCAAAGTCAGTTTTCTACTAAAAGTACTACACAAATCCAGCAGATTGTGAAGCTTATACTGTGCAGTCACAGAGGTGGCTCCTACAATTTTTAAGGAAAGCACTTTGGATGAGGAACACACTTTACACTTTTGCCAGATGCTTATATAAAGAGTAATTCTTTTATGTAATACCTCCC
The DNA here is from genome assembly GCF_903995425.1 of Onychomys torridus. Classification (NCBI taxonomy): domain Eukaryota; kingdom Metazoa; phylum Chordata; class Mammalia; order Rodentia; family Cricetidae; genus Onychomys; species Onychomys torridus. Next base: position 7,783,484 of record NC_050444.1, read on the forward strand.
ACATAGCAAATGCTGCTAAGTAGTAATTATCACTGCTATTTAATTCTCTGTAGTCAATCACCTACCAAATCCTAGATGTTCTTTCTCTGAAGTTTCCTCTCATCTCCACCACAGCCACCTGAGCCCAGTCTGGTGTATTCCACAGCTCGATGAGTCAGTGCCTCCTGCTACCTACCCTTGGTTGGCCTGACCTTTCTGCTAATCACCCTGCACCTATGCCAAACACCCTGCGATGCCATGATAGAATAGCCCTCCTTTTCTTCCTGAGTCCCAGCCATCCCCCTGTCCAGTCTTATTTAATTCTCATAGTTTGCAAATGCATGTTCTCCATTCTAGTGAGTCAAGTCCTTCCCAGTCTCAGGGGCTATTGGAAATTCAGGAGTCATGGTCTTAGTTGGAAACCCTGTCCTTCCTATACCACCTACTTGAACATCTACACCAACTGTCCAAAAATTCTTTCAAACTAATCTAGGGTTTATTATTTCCCTACTACCAAACCTCAGGAACTTAACACCGGTCAACCAATTTAAAACTCAACAATGCATTATATCACTAAGTTCCTTGACCAAGGCAAATATATATTGGTGAAGTATATATATGTGTGTGTGTGTGTTTATCCAAAGTCAGTAATTAACATTTTTCCTTAGAAAATAGTTTATTTTTAGAGGCTGTTCAAAGAAAAAACAAGAAAAAAAAAAAAAAGCTCCACCCAAAATGTGTGGATAAACAATCAAATACAGTCAAATATTAAAAAACAACAACAAAAACTATGAGTGTCAGTTTTCCTGAATAAAATACTCCATATAATTCTAGTGTTGATAAATATTTGTCCCACAGCCATAGATCATCAGTAAGTATGCTTACCTGATATCAATCTGTCTCACAGGGAACTCTCTTCAAGACCTGCATTCAGTGCTTTACAATCTCTAAAGGCTTTGGCATTTGTAAAAATGGTATGTTCTGTCTTGGTCATTTCATTTTCCAGAGTTCCACTAGCTTGTTTCAAACAGCATCTAAATTGTAAGAGGTAAAAGCCTGCAGGCCCATTTTTCCTGACAACCGTATGACTGGCTCATTTAATTTTACAAACACATTTTGTCAAATGTAGAGATTTGATGGCTTTAATAACTGAAAAACAGTATTATTTGCTTGCTTGTTTGTTTGTTTTTCAAGACAGAGTTCCTCTGTGTAGCCAGGGCTGTCCTGGACCTCACTGTGTAGACCAGGCTGTCCTTGAACTCAAAGATCTGCCACCTTCTGCTTCCTGAGTGCTGTGTGCCACCACTGCCATCTGGCTATGAAATAATTTTTAAGAAGTTTGGTTTACTGGATCACAATTCAATTTCTCCTCTGAACTATAAATTCCATGTGCTGCAATTCTCTTTATGTTGTTCCCATCAAGCTGAAAATTAGAACTGGTTTGTTCAAAGCTTTCTGCCTCTGTGTACCTGAGCCCACAAAATATAGTATTTCATTGTTTTCAATAGTTCCTATTATCTCCTAGCTGGAAATAAAGGATAACCCAGCTTACTCTGATCAAAAACATATAAAAGAACAAAAGAAAAATCTTGTTTTTAAAATGTGCTTGTTGCAAATGGGGATGGTTTGCACCCAATGCTTTGGGCTTCTGCGTAAAACACACTTTTGGTTACGGCTGGCTGGGGAAGGCCACGCTTTGACCCAGACTTTGACTTGAATTGGCAGGAACATTTAGGATCATGCCATATATTGCTGAGTGTTTAAAGTAGATTCATAGGTGATAGCAATATACCTACTCACCTGACTGTGTCTACCAAACTCTGCCCTGTTTAAAAATAAATAAATAACCAGGAGCCTAACTCAGTCCCTAACTGGGGTGATAAGCACAAGGGAATTTGCTGAGAGTTGAGCATGACATCAGCCCAGCTGCCGACCAGGATATTATGCTGTAGGAAGTAATTTGGCAGACCTTCTCCTAAAAGTGCCTCTGGAACAATGTTTCTTTCTTCCTCCTCTTCTTTTGCCAGAACACAGCAAAGCTTTAAAATTCTGTATGTTAAGTGTCATGGGGCAAGCATAACTCAAGAAACATTAGCATACATTCATTCACACAGATCTGTTGCAGAAGTGTCAGCTTGGTGAGAGGATGGGCAAGCGTTGTGCCTCTTGGGAGCGGTTTTGCTTCTTCTATTAGCAACTAAGTCATATGCATTTAAGGCCAGCCCTGGAAGAGACAGAAAAATCTCTTCGGCTCCCAGCTGCTTTGCAGGGCCTGGGGGGCCCACTTTCCCATGCTAATACCTTCCTAACCATCTCTTTGTCATTTTCCCCACAAGAAACTGTGAACTTCTCCAGGCCATGGGCTGAATTCCCCACAGGGAAGTAAATGAGACTTTCTCAGGGAATGGAGACTCCTGCAGTGTGCATTCACCCACCTGCAGCCCTTTGTTCTCCTTGGCAAAGTCAAATGAACGTGAAAGCATTTAGATTGTTGGCTTCGTGGAAGTCCCAGCTGAACAGTTTCCAGCTTGGCAAATGCTTCAATTGCTTCACGGCTGTATCCAGCCAAATAGCTCCAATAGTCTCCCTGTGGAATTCTTCTCTGTTACTCCTGAGCACAGTGCAGCCACTGTGTTATCTGTGGCTAAGAGTGTGAGGCTCTCGCTGGAGGAACACATGCCGCAGGGGCGCTGCGTCTTTGACAGCTGCAGTTGAGCAGGGCTTTGAGGCTGACTAGCCTTTTCTGGGGTAGAACAGAGGGCCCCATCTGCTCAGGCTGATTATAAATAACTGATAGTGAATGACCAGGCTGAAGTCATGCTCTGATAACCGGACTATTTGGAATAGTGAAGATCATTTTGTTCCTAAGTAGTAGAGATAAACAGTATCTCCTAGAATACTAGGGCTGCTGGTGAGGAGCCTGTTTGCATTTTCCCCATAAAAATGATTCACTCTTGAGTTCACTAGTGCAGGAGCAAAGCTGTATAAAGAAAGCTAACTATGGTGCTGAAAATATTTTAAAATGCGAGCAAATGGCTCAACCATTTCCTCTTTATCATGAAGTACAGTTAAAGGATGAAAAGGGTGAGGTAAGAGGACAGAAGGATGGAAGAGACAGGTGGGAGAAGGAGACAAGGACAGCATAGATGAGAAAGGATGGAAAGGGAGAGTGGGTGGGAGGGAAGGAGTGAGGGAGGAAGAAGAGGGAGCACGAGGAGGGAGGAGGAGGGAGGGTTTTGTACTTTCTGAGCTTTAATCACCATCTTTGTTCATTCTGACAGAGTAGGGGTGAAGCCCACATCATTTAAGATGTGTGGACTGTGTCACAGCAACCCCAATATAAGAGAGAGTCAAAGGGTTAATTCTGACCGGAAATGGATTTAGAATTACAACTCAAGGCTCTTTTAGTAGTAAGCCATTTCATCAGCTTTACAGACTGTGGTGGTTTGAGTGGAAAATGTCCCCACAGACTAACACATTTGAAGACCTGGTTCCTCGTTAGTGGGGCTTTTGGGAAAGATTGGAACCTTTAGAAGGTGGAGCCTTGGTGGAGGAAGTACTTCACTAGGGGCGGGCTTTGGGGTTTACTGCCTAGCCCCACTTCCCATCTATATCTGTTCTACTTGCTATAGTAGATGAACTATAATCAACCAGCTTCCCCTTCCTGTCTTAGGCCTTCACTGAGTTACCATGCTTTCCAGGCGTGATGGACCCTATCCCTAGAAAGTGTAAACTAAAATACTTTTCTTCCATAATTTCTTTTCAGTTATGTTGTTTTTAGCACAACAGGATTTATTAATATACAGACTTCAGAGGAACATTCCAAAAATCACCAAACAAATTATTCATGGGCATATCTTATGAAAATACATCAATAAAGCTGGGCACAGTGGCACACTCCTTTAATGGCAACATTCAGAAGGCAGAGAAATGTGGAGCTCTGTGAGTTCAGGGCCAACTTCATCTACATAGAGAATTCTACTGCAGTATATGGTTAACACAGTATGTTGGTTCTTTGATATTAACATTTGATCTAAAAACTACTTTAAAGCTTTGAATTTTGGTCATCAATGAAATATGTCAGTATTATTTCCAGTTGACACTAAACAGAACTGCTAAGAAGTATGGTTATTCAACAGTTCCAAGAAAGGTCCACCCCACAGGCACTTGTGTTCTACTATGTCTGGTGTGTATGTGTAAAATATTGGTATCCATCAGCTTTTTGTAAAGTTCATCACTGTAATTTTTATTTATCTTGATTACTAATTAATAGCCTATTAAGATGAAGTCTGGGAACTTAACTGTAATTTTAAACAGTCTGTGTCAAGACATTCTCAGCCAAGCACATTTAAGTGTAAATTTAGGTGTCTAAAGAGGTAATGGGTTGCAGAAAAAAAACAGTCAGTAGAGGATCAACATGTGGTGAGAGTACTTATAGAGAACCCCTGACAAATTACAGCTTTCATAATGACATCCAAGGCAGAGGATCCTGGGACTACAACAGCAGGAAGGGATGTTCACTGAGGCCCATTACTCAGAGCAGGGAGGCAGGCGTAAATCCTTAGTGAGTCCCAAGGACTTCCCTTCACATGCCATGACAGCTTCTAGAGCAGAGAATGTAAAAATAAAATTTATGGTTCCTTCTTAAAATATAAGCATTAAAATTTTTAATTTAGAATTCAGTCAGATTAGTAAAGGCACAAGTAGATCTGTCTTTTTCGCAGGTGTAAGCAAATCCCTAGACTAATAAGTTTAGTCAGCTGTGAAAGCCACTAAAGGGCTTAACAAGTCCCATGGAGTTCTAATATTGTTATTAAGGAATCATAATGCTAACGAGTTAAAATTAAAATTAGTGACTCAATGTAGGGTACTAAGAAAGCAAAGTGAAATCTAATGTGTGGGCTCATTGCCAGAGTCTAAGAAGCAGGAGTGTGTCTGCAACCCACACTGACCAGAGTCTTTGCTCCAGTTTGGAATTGGTTTGCTCCCTAAGAGTTCCTGTGCTGGGGTTTGGTCCCCTAATAATGTGATATGAGAGATACTGGGACCTTCAAGAAGAAGAGCTAGGGAGGAATCCTTGAGTTTTACTCGATCAAAAAAGATTGTGTGTTTCTGGAAGCCTGAGTTAATTCTCTTGACTATAATTTGGAGAAGTGAGCCCCACCCAAGTCACTCCCTTATTTCTATTTTGTGATGTGATTTCTCCCTGTAGATCCAGATTTTTATCAGAGCTGAGCTGAGCCTGGCTCATACCATTGAATCTTTAGGATCTATAGACTAAATAAACTGCTTTATTAAGGAGCCTACCTCAGATGTTTCATCAGATGGTTTATTCTTTCTCACCCAGTTCAACAATCCACTCAGCATGCTGCCCAGACAGAAGTCCAGGGACACTGCAATTCCTGCTGGAAGTCTTCCCTGATGACAGCTACTTTATCTGGCTGTAACCATTCCTCAAATGTTCTAGATACTCTTTAGAAAGTTGCCTGTCTTCTCCCATTCTGTATGATTTGGAATCCATTCCAATAGCCTTTTTCCTTCAAAAGAAGAACTCAATCTTTATTTTTTCTTTTTAAATTCCAATATACCTTTAATAAGTTCAAAAGTCCGTTAGCTATCTGAATCACCCTGATGACTATGTGACAGCACTCATCTGGGCACTATATATGTATGACCTTGGCTCTTCCCACATCCCTGAGGTAGGCAATGCTTTTTCACCATTTTACAAACAATGAAATAGAAACACAGGGCTGGGACATGCTAAACTACCTCCTATCCTTCACACACCAGACAATCACATTCATCAGCCTGTCTAGGTTTTCTATTTGACTGACTGTCAACATTAGCATGAAGAGTTTGCTAATGACCTCTTAGCTTGAATAGTTATCTTGTAGAAAATATTACATATGTGCATGTGTGTAAGACAAAAATCTCAACAACACAAAATAGGCCTCAGTGTTTAGACAATACCAGACTGGTGACATTCTGGCACAGTGGGGATGAACCTGTAACAAAAGTCAGAGCCACCAGGCTGTGCATCACTGAGAATATGGCTTGTTCTACTTGTAGGACAGAAAAGTCACCTCTCTAGTACCTATTATGTATGGACTCTCAGGGGGAAAACACTCTCTTTTGTTCCTTTTTTTCTTTCCATTTCAGATTATTGGTTCTTTTTACTTACTTGGTAATAAAATGGTTGTGTCCATGCATCGGTATTTTCATCCTATTGCAGGCAGAACAAACCAACACAAATTTAGCCACATCAGCAGTCCATCCCAAGGGCTTTTCACAGCATGAAGCCAGGTGTCTGTGGCTATGTTACTTTGGGCGGGCTCTCAGAATGAGCTTGTTTCAGTCAGCTGCTGGCTGGATTCAGTTGATTTAAGACCAGCTTTCCTCTGACTGGTGGGAGGTGGGCAGTGTCCTGCTCATCTTGTAGAGATGCCTTCAGTCCCCACTCCCAGCCCCATGATACATCAGCCAGTCATCAACAGAATAAGGGACTGAGAGCTTTTGTTCTTGGACTGTCTCTGAGCTCCACTTGAGGGACTGTGCTGCCGACCTTGGTTTTACCCTTTAGGCACCCACAGGCTCCTAAGAGATCTATCCAGAGAAAGCTTCGTAATCTTCCAATGTTAAAGATCAGAAACCTGAATCCTATCTGAAAGTTCCTTCAGAGCAGAATCTAGATGAGCTTTGGTTGGGATAATCAGACAGGAATCCTGGGAGGTTTTTAGGAATTTCTGCCAGCCATACCTGTTAACCCACAAAAGATAAACTCCAGGATGTTTTCTTAGCCAGAAGTTAATTTTTCTGTTATAGTTTTATTATTCTAGAGCTGTATTTTCCACACATTACCGATTAATAACAAATACATTCAAACTGGGAGTTAAATTAAGATAAAATTCAGTTAAAGTTCAGATAAAAATATTTTTAATCAATAAGTGTACTATTTTATACAATATACCTTTATAATTTATAAACATACTGAATTGAATGAGCTGAAATATGTGAATATTTTCATAGCGTTATATATGATGGAATATGCATGTTTGTGTTCAGTTATTCACAGAGAATAATTGTTTTATGTATATGTTGTGTGTGACAGATATTGTGACAACTATGGATGACACCATATTCCTAAATGTT